>NC_143025.1:86835000-87125000 GCF_057628025.1 Oncorhynchus mykiss | reverse complement strand
TGACCTGTTGCCACAAGAAAAGTTCAACCAGTGAAGAACAAACACCATTGTAAATGAAACCAATATTTATGTTTATTTATTTTCCCTTTTGTACTTTAACTATTTGCACATCAGTTCAACTCTGTATATAGACATAATATGACATTTTAATGTCTTTATTCTATTGGAACTTCTGTAAGTGTAATGTTTACTGTTACATTTTTATTGTTTATTTGACATTTGTTTATTATCTACCTCACTTGCTTTGGCAATGTTAACATATGTTTCCCATGCCTTTTGAATTGAATTGAGCGAGAGGGGGGAGAAGAGAGAGTCAGAGAGGGGGAGGGGGGAAGAGAGAAAGACAGAGACGGGGAGATAGAAGAGAGAGGGGGGAAGGAGGGGAGAGAAGAGAGAGAGAGAGAAAGACAGAAAAGGTAGAGGGGGAGAGAGAGGTGAAGGGGGAGAGAATAGAGAGAGAAAGAGAGAGAGAGAGCGGCTCTGCCCTCCATTAATGACCCTCTATTAGTTTCCATTAGTCCAGCTCCCTTCCTCTTGCCTCATCTGATGACGCCACGCTCCACTGTTGTCATGGTCACTGTGTTGTCCTCCTCTCCCTGGTCAGATCATTAAGCTGCTAGAATGGAAGACTAATATCTGACCCAGTGTCAGTGGTTAGAGGCAACTTCTACTCACACAGTTTTCTCTCCTCCTGCAGATCATGAAGCTGCTGGATGGGAAGCGTTCCCAGGCCGTAGGGATACTCATCTCTAGTCTGCACCTGGCGATGAAGGACATACAGGAAGGTGAGTGATACATAGCATTGGTTTTCAAACATCTCCTCTGGGATTATTAGGTGAATCAGATTAGGTGAACCTTGACTAGTTGAATCGGGAGAGCTAATTCAGGGCTGCAACAAAATCGTGAAACGCCTGGTATCCCCGAGATGAGGTTTGAAAACCACTGGTATATACTGTACATCTAACATCGTCTCTGAGAAGAAGGGTGTATATATAATCTCTATTTAAATGTAATCTTGACATTCAACAGAGGCTTTTATCCAAAGTTATTACATAAATAGTAGATAAATGCCTACAGTGGGGCAAAAAAAGTATTTAGTCAGCCACCAATTGTGCAAGTTCTCCCACTTAAAAAGATGAGAGAGGCCTGTAATTTTCATCATAGGTACACTTCAACTGTGACAGACAAAATCACATTTTAGGATTTTTAATGAATTTACCAGAACACACAACTTTAATCTAAGATAGTCTGGCACGATTTACAGTTTACACATACGTTATAGTCAATATTTGTGGCCCACGTAGGACTCAAACCCACAACTCGAGCAACACCCACTGGGCACACCACATAAATTCAACGTGGATAATTGGGTAATATTTGGTTGAGATCAATGCAATTACGTCCCATATTCATCCATTGAAAAAGACCACCAGAATTAAGTTGAATTTCCAATGCGTTATCACTATGCTTTCAACCACAACGAAATTCCAACGGAAAAATTTGTTTGGGTTTAGTTGTCACCCAAAATGTTGATCACTTTCAAACGTTTTAAAGTACAGCAAAGTTTAAATTGGAATTAAATCTCATATTTTGTTTATTTATACAACAGTGCACCCCTTTCCTGCAGTAAAATGATCAGATCGCCCTCTAGTGGCCTCATTGGTGGAATGTTATTCATATTTTTCAGAATTTCCCGAATTCATAAACATTCTAAAATATAAAATACATTCATCCCGTGTTTCTATAGCAAACGGTTTTGTTTCATTTCAGTCTTCTGTGAAGTATATAAAGTGTAATATTGGGATGCAAACTAAAAATGTAATACTTTTCAACTCTACGTCTGACATGGTACAGGTGTGTTCTTTATGTCAGACCATAACCATGTGTGTGAGGTGTAAACTAGATGTGTTGAAGACTACCAAGAAACACTCTGTGTAACCCTGATTTAGCCCACTGCAGTAAAAAGTGAATTAATATCGCTGTGCGTCATCTAATAGCAGAACCAAATGACCTGGATTACAGTTTAGATTACATTAAAAGTACATAAGGATAACTTTATAGTTACAGTAACCTCTAAACGTGGCCATGGATGTGTTACTCATTTTAGGGTTGAATGTTACATTAGATGTAAGATGGCCTTAACTTTAGGCTATTTACTGTATAACAAAAGTAATATTTAATTGTGTTTGGTTGACAACGCAACTCAATATCAACATTTAAAGTAGATGTATCTACTGCTTGGATTGTTCCATCTGAGCCACTGACTTAATCCCATTCTTTAACTTTAATCCAGCATGTCATTTTTAAACTGTCGAGAAGTTCACAGGCTTATTTATTGTATTTCAAAAGTGATGTTGAATTGTGTTTGGTTGTTACGGCAACCATATGTCAACATTTGAAGGAGATGTATCTCTTTAGATCGTTCCAATGGTGCCACTGATTTAGACTGGCAAACTTTAAATGCACTTTAAATAAACTTCGATGTGATTTAGTCCTTTTCTTTAACATAGATTTTTGGTTGAGATGGAGACGTGGATCCAACATATTAATTATTAATTTGTTGACAAACTGGAATTAAAACCAGACTAAGTCAGTGGAACAGTTGGAACTATCCAAGCAGAAGATACATCTCCTTCAAATGTTGATATTTGGTTGTGTTGACAACCAAACACAATTCAAAATCACTAAATATTATTACCTTTGAAATCAACCAGAGCTTGAAATCCTAGGCCTATTGTATTGTCTATTTTTAATGGAATTCTGGGTAAATTTGAAACAATAACTGTTGTTGACTTTGCAAATGCTCTATAGGCCTATATTCATGATAAATGAGTGATACGTTTAGGTTCACATTTCATTTGCACTGTTATACCTTCCCTTTTGGAAAGACTTTGATAGCAACAGTAAATCTATTTCGTTTTTAAGTGGAAATCTCTCAACATTCGTTCTCACAATAGCACCCTGGTAATGGTCATAGCAAACAGGGCTGATCTGGATTAAAACCCCTGATAGGAGAACAAAGGATAGTTAGCTGTAGATTGATCAATTCTCCAGTAGGAGGTGCTGGCCACACACATGTATTTTTTCCGATAGTGGATATAACGTTGAAGATCTGACAATATTTTAAAGGTACAAATTCAACATGTTTTATACAAGGTTTGTCTATTTTTAAAATTTGGTTACCGTGGTGACATAATTCGTGTGCTTGAAATTTTCACCTCAAAACAACATTTTACCTCGATTACTTTTTTCAAATCCAATTTATTTTCCACGTAGCTTCCACGTCACAATGCGTTGACAAATTACATTGAAACAACTTTGATTTAACCAGTTTGTGCCCAGTGAGGAGGCAGGTAGCCTGGCGGGCAGGAGCGTTGGGCCAGTAACCAAAAGGTTACTAGATCGAATCCCCAAGCTGACAAGGTAAAAATCTGTCTTTCTGCCTATGAACAAAGCAGTTAACCCGCTGTTCCCTGGGCTTCTGATTCCGAGGGGTTGAGTTACATGCGGAGGACACATTTCCTTTGAAGGCGTTCAGTTGTACAACTGACTAGGTATCCCCCTTTACATGTGGGTAATCTATGCATGGTTACGCTCCAACCAAGTGAGTCATCTGAACCACAACTAAACATCTGACTCTTGGCCCCTCTACCCTGTATTTTACTTCAGACAGACAGACAGACAGACAGACAGACAGGGGCTAATTCCAACCATCACCATTCAACTGTACTGTAATACTGTCATGTCTTAATATAGTCAGACTTAGTGGAACATCAGGATTTACTGTCATGTCTTATGTAGTCAGACTGGATGGAACATCAGGATTTACTGTCATGTCTTATATAGTCAGACTCAGTGGAACATCAGGAGTTACTGTCATGTCTTATATAGTCAGACTGGGTGGAACATCAGGACTTAATGAATGAACAAGATATATGATCAGTATTAGACAAACATCCCACAATTACAGTCTGAGGCTGAGTTCCAAATTGCACCCTATTCCCTATATAGTGCACTTATTTTAACCAGAGCCCCTAGAACCCAAGGGGTTTGATCAAATATAGTGCACTATATAGAGCATAGGGGGCCAGTTGGGACATAAAATGGGAACTCTCAGTCTATCTGTGAAATACAGTACTGTAAAGAGGAAGGAATCTACACTGTGGGTGTCTTTGGTTTCTGTGGCAGGGAGCAGTTTGTTTCCCATCACTGGAGATTTTTTGGCTGTGTGTGTGTGTGTGTATGTGTGTGATAACAGGGTAGTTACAGGGAACAAAACAAGGAACAAAACAGGGACCAGAACAGGGGAAAACAGGGACCAGAACAGGGGACAGAACAGGGGAAAACAGGGACCAGAACAGGGGACAGAACAGGGGACAGCAGGGACCAGAACAGGGAACAGAACAGGGACCAGAACAGGGGACAACAGGGGACAGCAGGGATCAGAACAGGGAACAGAACAGGGAACAACAGGGACCAGAACAGGGAACAACATGGGACAGCAGGGACCAGGACAGGGAACAGAACAGGGAACAACAGGGACCAGGACAGGGAACAGAACAGGGAACAACAGGGAACAGAACAGGGAACAACAGGGACCAGGACAGGGAACAGAACAGGGAACAACAGGAACCAGGACAGGGAACAGAACAGGGAACAACAGGGACCGGAACAGGGGACAACAGGGGACAACAGGGGACAGAACAGGGAACAGAACAGGGGACAACAAGGAAACCTCCATTTGATCCAGATCATGTTGGATTTCAGCTCATTGAAACTTGAGACCTTGGGAATCGTAACAAGAGAAGTACTTGGCCAGTTTGCTTAGCTTGGTATTTTGTGTGATTATGGTGAAAGCCTCACTAATATAGCTCTGTCTACACCACCACTATATGCCCAGCAAGAATATCCTTCTCTGCCCCCAGAACTAAATCAACACACTGTAAAACTCCCTGCCCCTCTAGGCACGAGCTGGGGAGGGACAGTGTCCCACAAATGTGTCCTTCGATTTAAAGCATGACTCAATGAACCTGTTTACTCCCCGTAGCTGTGCTGAATGTGGACAACTCCGTAGTGGACGTGGAAACCATCCAGGCTTTATACGAAAACGTGAGTGTCCTGACCTACTTCTGTCCTCCTTTTCTTATATTGTACTGTTCAGTTTGGTTTCCCTTTCAGAGAGCCCAGCCTGACTTGCATTTCGAGACCTCTTCAGTATCAAGTGTTGTTTGTTTCTCTCTCATCTCAGAGAGCCCAGCCTGACTTGCATTTCGAGACCTCTTCAGTATCAAGTGTTGTTTGTTTCTCTCTCATCTCAGAGAGCCCAGCCTGATGAGCTGCAGCGGATAAAGAAACACTGCCAAACGTCAGAGGAGGAGCAGGTCAAGCTGCTGGACAAACCTGAACAGTGAGCGTTCTCCTTTCCCTCCTCATCACATCATTTATATACATTTTTTAAATGTACCCCTTTTTCTACCCATTTTCGTGATATTCAATTGGTAGTTACAGTCTTGTCCCATCACTGCAACTCCGGTACGGACTCGGAAGAGGCCAAGGTCGAGAGTCACGCGTCCTCTGAAACACGACCCCGCCAAGCCGCACTGTTTCTTGACACACTGCTCGCTTAACCCGGAAGCCAACCGCGCCAACGTGTCGGAGGAAACGTCGTAAATCTGGCAACCAAAGTCAACGTGCATGCGCCCGGCCCGCCACAAGGGGATGATAGAGGGGACTCCGTATCACATTTTTTATATTCTGTATAACCGTGATTAGGAACCAACGCCTCTAAGGCACCATCTTTCAAAGACTTGACAAAGACGGTAGTAACATCAAAGTAACGTCCATCATGTCACCTGTGTTGTCTCTAGGTTCCTGTTTGAGTTATCTCAGATACCAGACTTTCCAGACAGGGCTTCATGTATCATCTTCCAGTCTGTCTTCATAGACGCCATCGACTCCATTCAGCACAAGTTGGACATCGTCTCTCGCGTCTGCAAGGTTGGAACTCTCTCTTCATGTTAGTTCCTACTAGATGTCTGTCAGAGGGTGAAACGCTCTCTTCATGTTAGTTCATACTAGATGTCTGTCAGAGGGTGAAACTCTCTCTTCATGTTAGTTCATACTAGATGTCTGTCAGAGGGTGAAACTCTCTCTTCATGTTAGTTCATCCTAGATGTCTGTCAAAGGGTGAAACTCTCTTCATGTTAGTTCATACTAGATGGCTGTCAAAGGGTGAAACTCTCTTCATGTTAGTTCATCCTAGATGGCTGTCAAAGGGTGAAACTCTCTTCATGTTAGTTCATCCTAGATGGCTGTCAAAGGGGTAGAGTGTTTTAGTGGTCCAGCAACGTAGAAACCACAGGAAACGTGTTTTATTGTAGAACACATTTCACATTTTGCAGACTAAAGAAAGAGTCTTACAGAGAAACTCCAGTCAAAAACGATCTGTTGGTATTTGTTTCATTAGTCCACTGTTGATACAATCCTAAAATGTTTTGCATGTCAGCAATCAAGTTTTCAAGATATTGGACTTTGAAGAAGCAATGTGTCACCGACTGCATCATCACATTAAACATAAATGTAACTTGGTCTCAGTGGTCTGAAGTACAGTCAACATTATGTTCAGTTAACAGTAGACAGTGCATTTCTGTCTCCAGGATCTGATGGACACCTGCAGTGTGAGGGAGGTGATGGGTCTGATTCTAGCCCTGGGGAACCACATGAACGGGGGCAACAGGACCAGAGGACAGGCAGACGGCTTCGGACTGGAGATCCTGCCCAAACTAAAGGACGTCAAGAGCAGGGTAAGGGCTGTGTTACAGGACAAGGTACAGTTAGATGAGTGTATAATATCACCTAGTAAAGACCTACAACTCACAGCATTTTAGAAGCAGAATAAAGAACAGATGTATTGCCCGTGTCTTGGTTTCCTTTGTGGTTGAGGATCGTTTATCCTCTCTGTTCTCTTCTGGGGTTTTTTAAAGGACAATCGTATCAGTCTGGTTGACTATGTCACATCGTACTATCTCCGCAACCTGGACGAGGTAATGTCAAACATTTGTTCATCACTTTATTGACATGCATTTTACTGGAAGTTAGTCTATGGGTGTTTTAGTTTTTAGACATTCTGGTGTTTTCATTTTTTTTTTTTTTATTGTTTCTATGTGGAACAAATATCATGTTGTTGTTGTCACTCTGATGTTGCGGTTATTGTTTCCCTCCAGAACGCTGGAACAGAGAAAAGTGTATTCCCTCTCCCTGAGCCTCAGGATGTGTTCCTGGCTGCCCAGGTCAAGTTTGAAGACATCACCAAGGACCTGAGACAGCTGAGACGAGACCTGACAGGTCATAGGTCATTCATGCCTAATCACAACACTGTGACATCAACACTGTGACACAAACAGATATGCAGGTAGGCATGCAGGCAGGCAAGAAGGCAGGCAGAGACATGCAGGCAGAGACATGCAGGCCGACTGACTGACTGACTGTTTCACCTGCTGTGCCAGAGTCAAAGGTTATCACTGTGGTTTCGCCTTCGGTAACAACTGTTTAGATCTGGGGTTCTTAAACCATTTCAGCCCCAGACCCAAATGAGAAATTTACCAACTTCCTGTGACCCAAGTTGTCCTCCGTTGACCCAAATTAAGATGAAATAGTGTTTTCTCATAACTCGCTGCTCACCTCCAACATGCCCAGGGCCCCCTTCTAGGTCCCGACTCATAGTTTAAGAAACCCTGGTTTAGATGCATCGATGCACATAGATGCACCCCAGATGGTGGCAACCGATCGCTCTCTCTCTCTTTCTGTCTCTCTCTATCTTTCTGTCTCTCTCTCTCTCTCTCTCTCTCTCTCTCTCTATCTTTCTGTCTCTCTCTCTCTCTATCTTTCTGTCTCTCTTTCTGTCTCTCTCTCTTTCTCTCTCTCTCTCTCGCTCTTTCTGTCTCTCTCTCTTTGTCTCTCTCTCTCGCTCTCTCTGCTTGTCTCTCTCTCTCTCTTTCTGTCTGTCTCTCTCTCTTTCTGTCTAATTCTCTCTCTATCTCTGTCTCTCTCTCTCTCTGCTTGTCTCTCTCTCTTTCTGTTTCTCTCTCCCCACCCTCTCTCTCTCTGTCTCTCTCTCTCCCCCCTCTTTCTCTTTCTCTGTCTCTGTTTTTCTCCCCCCCCCCCCCCCTCTCTCTTTCCCCCCTCACTCTCTGTCTCCACTCCGTGTCTTTCTCTCTTTACTCCTACTGCTGCTCTGTTTGTTCCCTCTGGCTCACCGACCAATCAGGGTATCACAGGAGCCGGAGGAGCCAGTCTTCAGGCCCAGTCATAATACAGCCTGCTGGGAGCCACGGTTACAACCCGCCCCAGCGCCACGCTCCATCATCATCACCCAGATAAGATTACAAAGAATACTGTTGTCATTCAGGATTTGTGTAAACTGTGGAGGCGGGTATCTGCATTGTGTGGTCTTTCTATGTTTTGCCTTTTGTGTTGGAGCGGAGTTTGGTCCTTTCAGACAGGAAGAGGGTCATTCAGTCTCAGGTAAACAGAGGTCTACTTTTGGAGAAACAGGTGTATTTTGAGATAGAGTTGAACTACTGTCCTGTAGAGCAGCTGATGCACTTCGCAGCAAACTCAAACACACTTCTTGAGTTGTTGTTTTTGTTTGTTTTGTGTAGGTTATATCTCATCTGTGATTGGGCAGCTCTTGACCTGTGTGACCACTCAGGGCTTCCACAAATAGATGTGATTTCTTTCCTGACAAAGAAACAGCTTTCATTCTAGAACCTAGAGATTCCAGGGGGGTCATTATGACACTCAATGGTAACTCTTTCAGGAAACAATATATTCTATATGTATTGTGCAAAGGCACAGACCACCGCAAAGTGGCTCATTCAATTACTACAGATGACAGTTCATATTTCCCAGTGGGGATAAACTGATGTTTCAACAGGAGAGCAGAGAATAGCTCAGTATGCACACACACACACACACACACACACACACACACACACACACACACACACACACACACACACACACACACACACACACACACACACACACACACACACACACACACACACACACACACACACACTTCTATCCTTGTGTGGACCTAAAATTATATTCCCTAAACCTAACCGCAACCCTTACCTTAACCCTAACCTTAACCCTAACCTTAACCCTAACCCCAACCCTTACCTTAACCCTAACCTTAACCCTAACCTTAACCCTAACCCCAACCCTTACCTTAACCCTTACCTTAACCCCTAAACCTAACCCCAACCCTAACCTTAACCCCTAAACCTAACCCTAACCCTAACCCTAACCCAACCTTAACCCTAACCTCAACCCTTACCTTAAACCTAACCCCAACCCTTACCTTAACCCCTAAACCTAACCCCAACCCTAACCTTAACCCCTAAACCTAACCCCAACCCTAACCTTAACCCCTAAACTTAACCCCAACCCTTACCTTAACCCTAACCCCAACCCTAACCCCAACCTTCACCCTAACCTCAACCCTTACCTTAAACCTAACCCCAACCCTTACCTTAACCCTAACCCCAACCCTTACCTTAACCCTAACCTTAACCCTTACCTTAACCCTAACTCAACCCCTAAACCTAACCCCAACCCTTACCTTAATCCTAACCCAATCCCCCTAAACCTAACCTTAACCCTAACCTTAACCCTTACCCCTAACCCTTACCTTAACCCTAACCCCAACCCTTACCTTAACCCTAACCTTAACCCTTACCTTAACCCTAACTCAACCCCTAAACCTAACCCCAACCCTTACCTTAATCCTAACCCAATCCCCCTAAACCTAACCTTAACCCTAACCTTAACCCTAAACCTAACTACTCAGCTTAAAATAGCCTTTGTCCCCACGGGGGAGAATTGTCCTTGTTTTCTGTCCTTGTGGGGACTTTTGGGGATTTCAGGTCCCCACAAGGATAGAAAAATCCAACACACACACACACACACACCCCACACACTCTACACAAACTATCTAAAAGGGAACAGATGAAAACAAAGGCTTGGTTCACCCCAGGCATGAGGGAGGTTGAACCAGCAGGACAAAAGGCTTCTGAGATGGAGAGCGAGATGGTGGCTGGGACTCTCAGTGATAAGACCTGGTCGTGTTGAGAGGTAGAGAGAAGGGCATCTGCGACACACATCTGTGGGGCCACAGCTCGTAGTGTGTGTGTGTGTGTGTGTGTGTGTGTGTGTGTGTGTGTGTGTGTGTGTGTGTGTGTGTGTGTGTGTGTGTGTGTGTATATGGGTGTGTATGTGGGTGTGTGTGTTTGTGTGTATATGGGTGTGTATATGGGTGTGTATGTGGGTGTGTGTGTGTGGGTGGGTGTGGGTGTGTGTGTGTGTGTGTGTGTGTGTGTGTATATGGGTGTGTATGTGGGTGTGTGTAGGCGTGGGCGTGGGGGGGCGTGTTTGTGTTTATAGGGCGGTCCGTTTGGGTTGATAAGATGTACCCCCTCAGATTACATAAGGACAGTGATGGTCGCCCTCCACTCTGATCGCTGGCAACGGTACAGTACAGGCTCACAAAGACACGGAGACAGATCTGATGGGCAGGATTATAGCTGTATCTGAAAGGCGCCAGGGCACTTCCACAGAGACTCTGAATCAGAGACACTCCACCAAGTCTCTGGACGCACACACACACACACACACACAAACACACAAACACACAGATAGACTCTGAATCAGAAACACTCCACCAAGTCTCTGAACACACACGCCCACGCACACACACACACACACACACACACACACACACACACACACACACACACATACACACACACATACACACACACATACACACACACACACACACACACACACACACAGAGACTCTGAATCAGAGACACTCCACCAGGTCTCTGGACACACACACACACACACACACACAGGAATAGAGAGAGAGGTGCATTGACCATAGCTGGGGCTGGTTGGGTAATAGAATCATATGTGCACACTTAAAGACAGTAGAGTACGGTTGAAGGGGTAAAGAGAGGCAGAAGGGGTCCTTAGCTTAACTATAACCAGGGTTTCTGAATGGCTGCTGTGGGGAAACAAGCTTTGTTGCTGTCTGTGTGAATGAATGGGGCCTGGTGAGAACACAGACACTGGGTCTGAGGTTTCAGCTGTGAGGAACCTAAAGTATTTAAATGTTTAATTTTATTTAACTTGGCAAGTCAGTTAAGAACAAATTCTTCTTTTCAATGACGGCCTAGGAACAGTGGGTTAACTGCCTGTTCAGGGGCAGAACGACAGCTCAGGGGTTTGAACTTGCAACCTAGTCCAACGCTCTAACCACTAGGCTACCCTGCCGCCCCTGTATCACTAACTACAGAGAGAGAGAGAGAGAGAGAGAGAGAGAGTTCCACAGGCTGAGGGAGTCTCCCGAACACTAACACAGAGTAACACCATTCCACTTACCCAAGTCACATGAATACGAAAACATACTGTCACACTTTAAGTTGGTGGGGCGTTTGGGATCGTCTGCACGTAATGTTGTCTCATTGAAAGAGAACCCGTGTTTTGTATCCTGTTTCCCCAGTGTGTGAGAAAGGGGTTCAGAAGGTGTGTTCCAGCTCTCCAGAAGAACACCTCCAGCCGTTTAAGGACAAAATGGAGTCGTTTGTTCTGATTGGTGAGTAGCCTAATAGCACTGGGAAATAAATGAGGACAACAGTAGTTAGTAATATAGTATCACCACCAACCAATTTTCCACGATAGTTTGATAAGTCAGCTTCTTATATACTTAAACTTCACATCAGTGTTTTATCTAAACAGCACTTAGAAACGTACAAGGTGCTCCTAAAAAAAGCCAACGTCTCAACCAGGGGTTGGAACCAAAATGATGTTCCAGTCCTTTTGAACAGACCCATTATTGTTTTCCTTCTGTTCCGACCAGCAGAATAAAGTTCTGAACCGGTTCTAACAACAACTAATAGTAAGGGTTTCTATCGTTCCTTTCTGTTCTTTTTTTTAAACCTCTGAAATATAACATTAAATCACTTCCCCAATCAGTGTGGATAGAGCAGCTTGCTGTGGAGCGGGGAAGCGGTTTTAATCTGTATAGGAAAGTCGTTTTAAAGCTAATTGTATTTTGTCATAACAGCATGGTTTAATCATACTGAAAGACAAACACACACTCTGCTTCCGGTCACAGTGTAGGCTGTGAGATGCAACTGAAATGTTGACGGAGAGAGTGGGAGAGGATGGAGGAAGCGTGCCTTGAAGCTCTCGGCGTCTTGTTGTGACATTGGGCCCACTGAAATATACCCACAGAGGACTGGCTTCTATGGAGGAACTTTGAATGTCTTTGAACTTCTGAGTTGGTTTAACGTTGGACCAGAGCAAACAAGCTTGTGTGTGCAGTTAATAAAACGTAATAACTATAGTGTCCTTATAGTGTAAATAACTATAGTGTCCTTATAGTGTAAATAACTGTAGTGTCCTTATAGTGTAAATAACTATAGTGTCCTTATAGTGTAAATAACTATAGTGTCCTTAACTAGCATTGAAAAAGTAAATATATTCTTCTCTAATTCATCATCGCTCCCTAATTTCTGAATTACACTTGTAACGTTATCAGTAGATTACAGTAACCTGTGTAACGTCATCAGTAGATTACAGTAACCTGTGTAACGTCATCAGTAGATTACAGTAACCTATGTAACATCATCAGTAGATTACAGTAACCTATGTAACGTCATCAGTAGATTACAGTAACCTATGTAACTGTAACACTAGAATACAGTAACCTATGTAACATCATCAGTAGATTACAGTAACCTATGTAACGTCATCAGTAGAATACAGTAACCTATGTAACGTCATCAGTAGAATACAGTAACCTATGTAACGTCATCAGCAGATAACAGTAACCTATGCTTCAGAGGGGGAGGGGCTACATTAACCTATGCTTCAGAGGGGGAGGGGCTACAGTAACATATGCTTCAAAGGGGGAGGGGCTACAGTAGCCTATGCTTCAGAGGGGGAGGGGCTACAGTAACCTATGCTTCAGGGGGGGAGTGGCTACAGTAATATATGCTTCAGAGGGGGAGGGGCTACAGTAACCATGCTTCAGAGGGGGAGGGGCTACAGTAGCCTATGCTTTAGAGGGGAGGAGCTACAGTAGGCTGTGCTTCGGAGGGGGAGGGGTTACAGTAGCCTACGCTTCAGAGAGGAGGGGCAGGTAGCCTACACACCCGCTGGCAAAGACCTCCAGTAGGCAGGCAGATGCTGGAATAAGTTTGAGTCAGAGTGAGTGCTTTGCATTGGCACTTTGTTGCGTTTTTTTGTGGGACTGAAAAAAATACCCAGAACATAAAATAACGTTATTAACTGGTTCCCATGCGTTTAAAACAGTATAAATCTCTTTAGTTTTCAGTTTGGGTTCTGTTCCTTAAATCATTTTGTTCTTTTTAGGTTTTTGTTTCTGTTCCCTGAACCGGTTCCAACCTTTGATCTCAACATGCCTCCCAGTGTTCACTATGAGTATATATGTTTTCCTTACCCATCTATTCCTCTCTCTCTCTCCCTCCTCTCTCTCTCTGTCACCCCTCCCTCCCTCCTCTCTCTCTCTCTCTCTCTCCCTCCCTTTCTCTCTCTCTCTCTCTCTCTCATTCTCCCTCCCTTTCTCTCTCTTTCTCATTCTCCCTCCCTCCCTCCCTCCTCTCTCTCTCTGTCACCCCTCCCTCCCTCCCTCCCTCTCTCTCTCCTATTCTCCCTCCCTTTCTCTCTCTCTCTCTCATTCTCCCTCCCTCCCTCTGTCTCTCTGTCTCTTTCCCTCCCTCCCTCCCTCCCTCCCCTCTCTCTCTCCCTCCCTCCCCTCTCTCTCTCTGTCACCCCTCTCTCTCTCTGTCACCCCTCCCTCCCTCCCTCCCTCCGTCTCTGTCTCGCTCTCTCCCTTTCTCTCTCTCTCTTTCTTTCTTTCTTTCTTTCTCGCTCTTTCTCTCTCTCTCTCTCTCTCCCTCTCTCGTTCTCCCTCCCTCCTTTTCGCTCTCCCTCCTCACATTGCTCCTGACATAATTATTCAATTGTCTCTATCTCTCAGATAAGGACTTGTACATCCTGTTGCCATGGCGAATATCTCTTCTGTCTTTTTTAGGGGCTAGATAAGGGTCTGAGGGGGAGATAGACAGCTTACGGTGGGGTTCAGAGGCTAGACACACAGATAGGGATCAGGCAGATTTGGCATTGAGTACTGGGAGAGCGACAGACAGGAGGAACGTTTGGTGGGAGAAACTGTACAGACCGAGAGTGTGTGTGTGTGTGTGTGTGTGTGTACGAGCGCGCGCGTGTGATCAAGACATAACCATATTGGAAAATGGCACCAAGAGCGGCTCCTTTGTGGGATAACATTCGTGTTTTTTAAAATAAAACGGTTGTACGACTCCATTTGACAAGACCATTGTACAGCACAAGAGGTTCTCAGTGCTTGTCTTTGCATGTTGGTATACAGTGGGGCAAAAAAGTATCTCCTACTTAAAAAGATGAGAGGCCTGTAATTTTCATCATATTATTTTCCACCATATTTTGCAAATAAATTCATTAAAAACCCTACAATGTGATTTTCTGGATTATTTTTTTCTAATTTTGTCTGTCATAGTTGAAATGTACCTATGATGAAAATTACAGGCCTCTCATCTTTTTAAGTGGGAGAACTTGCACAATTGGTGGCTGACTAAATACTTTTATGCCCCACTGTATGTATATGCACAATTACGTTCATTTAAATGTTATACAATTGTGTATATTTCATTTGCAGCGAGTAAGGAACAAGATGAAGTGCATGCCCAGTTGATGTTTGCACAAAAAAGGTTTGAAAACCTCTCTCTTTCTACTTCCCTTCTTTGTAGTATGTATAACATTGTAGGTTTTCATTGAAGAGTTTCACAAGGTGATACTGCTCTCTACAGTAATTCAATGATTTTATACAAGAGATTCACTGCACCTGAAGTTCTAACACCCTCTTCCCTTATCTCCGTTCCTCAGCTTCCACGAGCTGGTGACGTTCTTAGGGCTGAAGCCCAAGACAGGAGAGACCGAGGTGGCGACAGGTCACTTCTTCATGCTGTGGTTTGAGTTCTGTACCGACTTCAAGACCAGGTGGAAGAGAGAGAACAAGAATATATCCAAAGAGAGGTGTGTGGACAGAGAGCGAGAGAGAGACATAGAGAGAGCGACATAGAGAGAGCGACATAGAGAGAGAGAGCGACATAGAGAGAGAGAGCGACATAGAGAGAGAGAGAGAGATAGAGAGAGAGAGACATAGAGAGAGAGAGAGACATAGAGAGAGTGACATAGAGAGAGAGAGAGAGACATGGAGAGAGAGACATGGAGAGAGGGAGAGCGAGAGAGGGAGAGCGAGAGAGACATAGAGAGAGACATAGAGAGAGAGACATAGAGAGAGAGACATAGAGAGAGAGACATAGAGAGAGAGACATAGAGAGAGAGACATGGAGAGAGAGACATAGAGAGAGCAGTAAACCCCAAAAAGACTAAAATAATGATTTTCCAGAGAAGATCCAGATCTCAGGGAATTAGACCAAAGTTCTCAATTGGTACAAAATATATAGAGTACTGCACACACTACAATTACTCAGGTTTAAAAATAAGCTCAACTGGACACCTTAATGAATCAGTGAATGAACTGAGAAAGCACGCAGGGAATTCTACGCCATTAAAAAGCTAATTCAAATTGAAATAACTATTAAAATTTGTCTAAAACTAATTGAATGTGTCATTGAACCAATTGCACTTTATGTCAGCGAGGTGTGGGGTCCACTTGCAAAACAAGATTTCATCAAATGCGATAAACACCCCATTGAAACCCTGCATGCAGAGTTCTGTGAGATTCTCCTACATGTCCAGAGGAAACTACAGACAATGCATGCAGGGCAGAATTAGGCCAATATCCACTAATAATAAAAACTAAAAAAATAGCATTTAAGTTTTGGAAACATCTCAAATACAGTGACCCCCTCTCATATCATTACCAAGCCCTGCAATGCCAAGAGCTGAGCAAAGAAAAGAGTCCCCTTCATCCAGCTGGTCCGGGGGCTGAGTTCACAAACCTGTCCTACTAACACACTGAAACCTCAGTCCCCTTCATCCAGCTGGTCCGGGGGCTGAGTTCACAAACCTGTCCTACTAACACACTGAAGCCTCTGGACCCTCATCCAGCTGGTCCTCGGGCTGAGTTCACAAACCTGTCCTACTAACACACTGAAGCCTCAGTCCCCTCATCCAGCTGGTCCTGGGGCTGAGTTCACAAACATGTTCTACTAACACACTGAAGCCTCAGTCCCCTCATCCAGCTGGTCCTGGGGCTGAGTTCACAAACCTGTTCTACTAACACACTGAAGCCTCAGTCCCCTCATCCAGCTGGTCCTGGAGCTGAGTTCACAAACCTGTTCTACTAACACACTGAAGCCTCAGGACCAGAACATCCAATCAATCAGGATGAACCAAATTACAACACAGTCAAAACTATGTTTCTTATTGGGAAACACAAGCACAAGCACAAAGCAAAAAGCAGTGCTATCTGGCCCTAATTCGACAGTACACAGTGGCTAAATATTTTACCATGGTTACTGATCAAAACCTTAGAAAAACCTTGACAAAGTACAGGCTCAGTGAGCACAGCCTTGCCATTGAGAAGGATAGACACAGGAAAACCTGGCTCCCTGTAGAGGAAAGGCTGTGCAACCCCTGCACCACAGCAGAACCTGAGACGGAGCTGCATTTCCTGATAAAATGTAAAAATATAAAACAATTAGAGAGTGTCATTTCCCCAAATTTGAAACCCTTATTCAAAGTTTCAAAGACCTCTCTGATGAGAGTAGGCTACCCGTCCTGTTGGGGAGGACGCAGAGAGCTGTGGGATGGCAGCGCACTATATTGCTGCCTGCCATAAGATGAGGGACAGTGTCTGACAGACCAATCAACATGCACATGTCCTCTACTGTATGCTTATTGTTGAATGTATGGTTATTTTGACACTTGGTTATTGTTGTTACTGTTGTCCCATTGACATTATTATTTTCATATTGTAAATATCCAAAATAAGCTTTGGCAATATGTACATTGTTACGTCATGCCAATAAAGCAAATTGAAATGAATTAAATTGAGAAAGACAATGATAAAGGGCGAGAGAGACAGAGAGAGAGAGAGAGAGAGAGAGAGAGAGACAGAGAGAGAGAGAGACAGAGAGAGACAGAGACATAGAGAGAGAGAGACAGAGAGAGAGAGAAAGAGAGAAAGAGAGGGGGGTGAGAGAAAGGGTGAGAGAGGGGGGTGAGAGAGAGGGAGAGAGAGAGGGGGTGAGAGGAGAAGGGGGAGAGAGAGAGGGGGTGAGAGGAGAAGGGGGGGAGAGAGAGGGGTGGGTGAGAGAGGGAGACCTAATGCCTAGGCTTCTTCTTAGAGGGCTAACTCAGTCTTGTGGCATGCAAAACACCCTGGGTTTGAACCTTTGTCAGTTACGCCTACAACCTCAATTAATTACTGTTCACCTGTATGTCCTAGACTAGAAAAGTTCAATTCTCACAGGGATCACTTACACCTACTAAAATGTGTTAATTCACTGTATGTCACTTTGGATAAAAACATGTGCTTAGTGGCATACCATATACATTATTTTTGACTTGGAAATATATTATTTTGACTTGGATATATATTATTTTGCTTATAAAACTCTGCCTGAGAAGTGACTAAATCAGAAAGATAACTCTCTAAGACATGTGGCATCCCACATGTGGGATCAGCTACAGTACACTGCCGGTCCCACCGACTGACTGAGAAACACTGTTCTTATATCTAGACTGTCTGTCTTTTTGAACAATGTGACCCTGTATTATCTAGTACGTAGTCTGTATGTCTTAAAACAGCATAATCTCCTGTATGACTAGGTCTGAGACTGAGCTTGTCTTTTGGGGCCGTATGCATCAAGTGTCTCAGAGTAGGAGTGCAGGGCCCCCCCCTCCCCCTCCCCCCTCCCCCATGTAATGTTATTCTCTATGATCTTAGAGGATCCTAGATCAGCACTCTCACTATGAGACTGATGTGAACCTCTTTTCCCCCATCCTTCCCTCCTTCCCTCAGGCTGAAAGAGGCTCAGCTGTCGGTGAAGAAGATTACAGCAGACAAGAAGGTGGAGACTAGGAAGATCAACCCTAACAGTCTGGTGAGCACAACTTAAACTTAATATAGACATACAGTGGAAATCTGAAGTACCCCGATCCACTATCAATCACATCTGATCAACCCTAACAGTCTGGTGAGAACATAGAGGCATTTAACACTGAGAGATATATAGATATATACAGTAACAGTCAAAAGTTTTAGAACACCTACTCATTCAAGGGTTTTTCTTTATTTGTACTATTTTCTACATTGTAGAATAACAGTGAAGACATCAAGACTATGAAATAACACATATGGAATCATGTAGTAACCAAAAAAAGTGTTAAACAAATCTAAATATATTTTCAATTTTTCAATTCTTCAAAGTAGCCACCCTTTGCATTGAGGACAGCTTTCCACACTTTTGGCATTCTCTCAACCAGCTTCACCTGGAAGTGTGCCTTGAATTTTAAACAAATAACGGACAGTATCACCAGAAACCACCCCCCCCCCCCCCCCCCCCACCCCACACAATCACACCTCTTCCTCCATCCCTCATGGTGGGAACCACACACATTCACCTACTCTGCGTCTCACAAAGACACAGCAGTTGGAACCAAACATCTCAAATTTGGACTCATCAGACCAAAGGACAGGTTTCAACAGGTCTAATGTCCATTGCTCGTGTTTTCTTGGCCCAAGCAATTATTTTCACTTACTGGTGTCCTTTAGTAGTTATTTATTTGCTGCAATTCGACCAGAAAGGCCTGATTCACTCCGTCTCCTCTGAACAGTTGATGTTGAGATCTGTCTGTTACTATCACGGCAGATTTCCTCCTCTTCCTCTGAAGAGGTGAAACAAGGATCGGACCAATACGCAGCGTGGTAGTTGTCCATGGTTTTTAATAAGAAAAACTAAACATGAACACAAATACAAAATAATAACGTGACCTGGCAAGAAACAGTCCGTGTGGCACAAACACTGACACAGGAAACAATCACCCACAAAATACCCAAAGAATATGGCTGCCTAAATATGGTTCCCAATCAGAGACACCGATAGACAGCTGCCTCTAATTGAGAACCAATCTAGGCAACCATAGACATACAAAATACCTAGAACGGAGACAGCCCCATAAACATACAAAAAAAACCCTAGACAAGACAAAAACACATACATCACCCATGTCACACCTTGACCTAACCAAAATAACAAGAAAAACAAAGAATACTAAGGTCAGGGAGTGACAGTTACTTGAACTCTGTGAAGCATTTATTTGGGCTGGAATTTTTGAGGCTGGTAACTCTAATAAACTTATCCTCTGCTACGGAGGTAACTCTGGGTCTTCCTTTCCTGTGGTGGTCCTCATGAGAGACAGTTAACTCTAATGAACTTATCCTCTGCAGCAGAGGTACCTGTAATGAACTTATCCTCTGCAGCAGAGGTAACTCTGGGTCTTCCTTTCCTGTGGTGGTACTCATGAAAGCCAGTTTCATCATAGTGCTTGATGGTTTTTGCGATTGCACTTGAGGAAACTTTCAAAGTTCTTGAAATTTTCCGGATTGACTGACCTTCATGTGTTTCTCTTTGCTTATTTGAGCTGTTCTTGCCATAATATGTACTTGGTCTTTTACCATATATGGCTATCTTCTGTATACCACCCCTGCTTGTCACAACACAACTGATTGGCTTAAACGCATTAAGAAGGAAAGAAATTCCACAAATTAACTTTTAACAAGGCACACAAGAGTGAAAAGCTGTCATCAAGGTAGAGGGTGGCTACTTTGAAGAATCTCAAATATAAAATATATTTAGATTGGTTGAACACTTTTTTGGTTACTACATGATTGCATATGTGTTATTTCGAAGTTTTGATGTCTTCACTATTATTCTACAATGTAAAAAAAATAGTCAAAAATAAAGAAAAACCCTTGAATGAGTTTGTGTCCACATTTTTGACTGGTACTGTAGATATATATATATATATATATATATATATATATATATATATATATATATATATATTGGATCCCTCCGGAACTTTCACTACACACACCTGTCCCCTATTCCCACTGATTAGCACTTGTATAAATGTGCCCTTTGGTTTCCATTGGGCGGTCCATTATTGTTACAATGTCCGCTGGTGCGTGTGAGTACCTGTGCTGTGTGTTTTGGGCTTTCATGCCCTGGTGGATTGAGAGAGAGAGAGAGACAGAGAGTGAGAGTGAGAGTGAGAGTGAGACAGAGACAGAGACAGCGACAGAGAGAGACACAGAGAGACAGAGAGTGAAAGTGAGACAGAGACAGAGAGGTACAGTTATATTCATAGTTATTGGTGTGATCCTATGGGTCAAAGCAACAGTACCACTGCTCTACACAATAAGATAGATAGGCTCAAACAGGCAAACCATCATCCATCTTCTCGGTTTGGATTCAGACTCAACAACACAGTGTTAACAGGAAATAATATATTTTTTGACCTATCCCAGAACCTGGTTTTGATTAAATTATTGAACTACTGTTCCAATCATAATAATTATTCCACTGGGCCTCAAAGGAGAATTAAGCTCATGCCCTATGGGCCGTTCTGGCTGAGACATGGTTAACTCTGACAGGCTCATGCCCTATGGGCCGTTCTGGCTGAGACATGGTTAACTATGACAGGCTCATGCCCTATGGGCCGTTCTGGCTGAGACATGGTTAACTCTGACAGGCTCATGCCCTATGGGCCGTTCTGGCTGAGACATGGTTAACTCTGACAGGCTCATGCCCTATGGGCCGTTCTGGCTGAGACATGGTTAACTCTGACAGGCTCATGCCCTATGGGCCGTTCTGGCTGAGACATGGTTAACTCTGACAGGCTCATGCCCTATGGGCCGTTCTGGCTGAGACATGGTTAACTATGACAGGCTCATGCCCTATGGGCCGTTCTGGCTGAGACATGGTTAACTCTGACAGGCTCATGCCCTATGGGCCGTTCTGGCTGAGACATGGTTAACTCTGACAGGCTCATGCCCTATGGGCCGTTCTGGCTGAGACATGGTTAACTCTGACAGGCTCATGCCCTATGGGCCGTTCTGGCTGAGACATGGTTAACTCTGACAGGCTCATGCCCTATGGGCCGTTCTGGCTGAGACATGGTTAACTCTGACAGGCTCATGCCCTATGGGCCGTTCTGGCTGAGACATAGTTAACTCTGACAGGCTCATGCCCTATGGGCCGTTCTGGCTGAGACATGGTTAACTCTGACAGGCTCATGCCCTATGGGCCGTTCTGGCTGAGACATGGTTAACTCTGACAGGCTCATGCCCTATGGGCCGTTCTGGCTGAGACATGGTTAACTCTGACAGGCTCATGCCCTATGGGCCGTTCTGGCTGAGACATGGTTAACTCTGACAGGCTCATGCCCTGTGGGCCGTTCTGGCTGAGACATGGTTAACTATGACAGACTCATGCCCTATGGGCCGTTCTGGCTGGTACAAGGCTTATTTACTTTCTCACTTGGCCTCAGAAGCCAGTATAGTGTGGTATGTGGACACTGTTTGCATACTGTCCCTAATGGAAAAAAACAAACCCCTTTCCTTTGCCCTGACAGAAAGACAGGCTACGCCAGAAGGAAGCTAGCATGGTGGCCACAAGCTGAGAGACAGAACAGGAGAGAGAAGATATTCATGAGAAAACTGATGAGTTGGTTTGTGAGGTAAGTGGGGACTTCTCCCACCCCTTTAGCCACCCACACAGGGTGATCAGGATCACACCAGTCACTGTTCCTGCCCACCCTCTTATACACCAAGCCTGGAACACTGCCCTCTGACCCCTGCTGGAGACTAGAGGAAACCCCACATACTATGGTTCTCAGGTCACGAAGCTGCAGATGGATTCACTGACCAACAGGGTACTACTGGCAATAGGGGGATGATGACTATTTTCTTGTTTAATTTTTTTTATGGGAGTAATGCATATTCATTTAAAATGCGGTGGATTCTCCACCTCATCCTAAGGACGTTCATGTTAAAAATAATGTTTCAGTCAAATATCTGGTCAAATGGAACAAGACGGTGTGTCTAGATTGTACGGGAAACGTTCTCGTGTAGATTTGTTTGTTTTCTGTATCATGTTTTTCACCTTACGTTTCCACTGTCAATCATTATATCAATGTAGATATCTATCATCTATGCATCTTGCCATCGGTCTCTGTTATTACAACTTCCCAGCAACCCCAAAACAGTTCAACAAGTTGTACAAATACGAGTTTATTCACCAACCACTTTATATACTGTACATAAATAATACAATAGCATGAACGTCTAACAATGCAGGTTTTAAACGATTTGCCAACATTCATTGACAACAAACTCATCAAGAGTTCCTGAAGTGAGTGTGTCCACTGAGAATGATACTTAGTGACATTTGGAAGAAATTATACATTTTGACCTCAAAACAACTTTTTGTTCAAGCATTATTATTTTTATTTTATTTTTACAAATCAACACAGAACTAAAAGGAAGAAGAAATCAGGTGAACACCATTAAATCTGTAAATCATGTCATGTGATTATGACCTCAAATGTGTTGATGTGAAAGTTTAATTGTATTTATGTGAACTATTTATAATTGTAAAATGTGAAAAACTTCAATAAAGATTATTTTTAAAAAGGAAACAATGCTTATTCTCTCCACGTTGGCTCGTAACAGTTAACAAGTCCATGTCAAATTGAACACATTGTGTGGCTTTTTCTCCATATTTAAATGCCATACATGCAAACATTCTGGTCTCCACAGACATACTGTTATTTGTATTATGCGCAAAATTTAAAAATAATTAAGCACGAAGCTATAAGCCATTTACAATGTGCTAAACCAGTCAATAATGCCAAATCAGTCGTTATAGTCCCATACATTACACTGGGGTGGGGGTCTGTTGGAGTTGGCATTGCTGCCCGTTTAGTGTTTTTTGCATGGTTGTGAAGAGTTCCCTTGTTTTCGTTTTCTTTTGATCTCCTCTTTTAGGATTAAGATTGGATATTTTTTCCCTCGTGCATATTCGGTTTTTTGCAATGGAAGCACGTTGGATTTAACGCATTTGGTCGGTCGCTCGCTCTATTCCTTTTAGTTATTCCAGTGGAAAGCAAATCAACACAGAGTATACGAAATGTTTCCATTCCTTCTGGTTTTAACTAATCCAGGTCTATGGAAGCGCAGTGACAAGTCTTCACGCGCTGGACGCGTTTCTTCTGAGTGCTGGGTGACCGGCCTGGACAGATGAGGGTATAGGTGACGGTAGTGAATGTTTTTGGTTTACAGGTGGAACACGATTGGAAAGCCCCATCGTCTTGGTAGATGTGTCGGGGGATGTAAAATGAGTTACACTGCCCGTAACAGAAACGATTGATTATGGTGCGGCTGAGGCATCCTTCCTCGTGGATCGCCTGCTTCAGCGGCTGAGTTTTGCACCAGTCCAGTTTGAGGTACCGGCGCTCCGTGACGTGTAGGGCTTCTTGGCTGGATTCTAGAACCTCGTCAGCGGCCGTTACTGGCCCCATTTGGCGGGAGACAAATCCGTTCTGTGGTGGCTGCTGCGGTAAGCGTTCCGACTCGTTGGGGTTGGAGTTGTATTTGTATGGGTGCGGAGAGGCGCCCTGGTAGCCACCTACCGCTGCGCTCCTCAGCGGACAGAAGAGTAGTCCCAACACCATGGCCGATGCAAATACTGTTGAAGTCTTCATCCTTAGATGTAGAATGTTAAAATATATAAGGATATTATTATTATATTTAAAGCCGTCGTGGAAATCATTAAATAACAAATTTCGCATCACTTTTATGCAAGGTTTACGCAAACCAAATACTTAATTTCCACATGGTTATACAATGTACAGTTAGTTACCAGATGCATAGGATAATTTCAACATAGCGAGTATTTGGTAGAGCAAGAATGATAAATAGCTAGATTTACTCACCTGTGTCCTACACAATCTCCACACAACAGAAGCACTCCTGGTTTAGATTTAAGTGTTTGGAATAAACTGCTGGATTCCCTGCTGGAAGTAAGATATTAGTTAAGTAGAAGTATTTCTGTATGATGTCTTCTTGGAAGAGGCAAAACAAACTGCTTTCCAGCTGTACTGTCTTAGATGTAAGTACAGTGAGAGGATGTACCCGCCCCCTCCCACGCCTGTCATCCTCTCTTGATAGATACTATTCAAAAACGGACTCAAACCTGGGAAACTTGCAGAGTAAATCATTTATTTTATATTATTAAGAATTAACAGCAAATGTTCATCAAAAAAACAGCAAGAGAGTTAGATAATGGCTTGAGCCAAAATACATTTAAAAAAGCTAAATCACAACAACTTGATTAAATATTTTGTATCACAAACAGCATATTTTTGGTTTGATCAAATATATAATTGAGACAACATTCAGCTTCATAGGCTGTTCTAATATTACTGAATTGCATGCCACAGTGGACCACAGGCACAAAATAACTCATAAGCTTGTTACATTTTCCACCCTGAGCAACAGTCATTTTGATAGATTGAAAAAAAGATAACAGATGGTAATATCTTATTTTTTTTACACAATTGGTACATATCAATAAACCTCTGTGTTACTATACCTAACATTGTTAGTAGGCTACGTAGGTCAACAAAGATGTGTGATGGTGAAAAAGGAACACATTTAGAGAACATACTTGTCTGATGTGACGTTTTATTATAAACTAGGTGGTTCGAGCCCTGAATGCTGATTGGCTGACGCCGTGGTATATCAGACCGTATAACACGGGTATTTTTACTGCTCCAATTATGTTGGTAACCAGTTTATAATAGCAATAAGGCACGTCGGGGGATTTGTGGTATATGGCCAATATACCACGGCTAAGGGCTGTATCTAGGCACTCCACGTTGTGTCGTGCGAAAGAACAGCCCTTAGCCGTGGTATATTGGCCATATATCACACCCCCTCGGGCCTTATTGCTTAAATCTACTTGAGATAATGTGAAGTGAACATGGCGGCCAGTAATGTTAAAACTACAGTGTGTTTTAGGTGGTGGTTTTTGTTGCAGTGGTGGTGCGATAGTCTTCGTCCTCTTCTGGGTAGTGGGGAACAGACTTCTTGGCCACCACATTGTTCAGCCTCTGACCCATCAGGTAGGGGTTATTGACACTCTGGAATACATTTTTAAAAAGAGGGTAAGATGGGTACTTTCCTGTTTTGAGAGGGAAATATTTAGTTGTCATTGTGCTGAAGATAGAGAAACATGGACTTCATCCAGAAAGTTTAAAGTTGGGTTATCTCCTTCGGGGTATAACAAATCAATGGTGGTGATGTGGATTCACAGAGACCACTTCTACAAAAGCAAAACATTTTTTCTCTGAGGAAAAAAAAAAAAAAAACGGAGAAGAAACAAACCAATCATAGACCCACCCTTTTTCTTCTTTTGGCTCCTCCCTTCAGTTTCTGGTACAACAGCTCCTTGTTCTGAAAGGAAATATCCAAAAGTGAGTAGGGGCACACATAGGTATATATTTTTGTTTTGTTTTGACAGAAAATGCCTTTTTTTTCCTCGAATCATTGTAAACAAATGGATTAAGCCTTTTCTACGGGAACAAATATATTTTCTCTGGTTGACTTGTCTGGTGTCCACAGATGGGGTGTAGTGTAAGTTAGTAGAAATCAAAACAATATATTTTTCCTAATAGACTATTCTATTGGACTAGTTCAATAGAATAGAGTCTGATCTAAGGTCAGTTTACTGTATCCACTCCTGAGCCTAGTGGAGTGGGCTGACATTTCCCCTGACTCTGATCTAAGGTCAGTTTACTGTATCTACTCCTGAGCCTAGTGGAGTGGGCTGACATTTCCCCTGACTCTGATCTAAGGTCAGTTTTGATTTGGGGATGGTATAGGCAACATCCATAACCAGAGAAACCATAGCACCCACCCCAGTCACTCACCCACTTAGCCAGAGCAGGGTAGTCATGTTCGGGGTCGAACAGGTGCTGATGTTTCTGGAACTCTCTGCTGAACTCTGCTGTGTCCGGGGCGTTTTCCAGACACCCATCTGCAGCTACAGTACAAAAGAGGGAGCAGAGAACAGAGAGTCCGAGATTGGCCAAATAGTATAGGACAGGGTATCTCAAACCTTTTGGGATAGCAAATTCCTCAGGGACCCCCTCATAATCAGTACAGCACACAAGGAGTTTTACTATGACTTCGGCAGTGCATGGCCAGACAAACTAAGTCTCAGGCCCTGGGAAGGAAGATTTTTAAGGCCCGCCTCTTGACATCGGAGAGAACATTTTACAATTTTCAAGCTAATTTCCTGCAATTCTACACATTTAGAGATTTTCTGTTGGTACAGCTTTAACCCATAGCAGTCTAAGCCCTGTCTGGGGAGGTCCACTAAGCTATATGGAATTGTTTTAAGAAGGTCATACCATGGGTCCACTAAGCTATATGGAATTGTTTTAAGAAGGTCATACCATGGATTATTTAGCTATTTGATTTAGAATTCCAAGACCTCTTGAAGTACCCCCGAAAAATATAAAAACATTTGATGAAAAATATAATTTGGCCTTAGTGCTATTAGCCTATACAAACTAGAGGTCGACCTCTAATACGAACACATTGAATAACAGCTTCACTACATGGAACAAACGACTGTGTTCCCCAAAAAATCTAAAGGAAGTTTGTTTTGAAGTGTCTGTCCTATCTCTGAGAGATATAAGAAATATCAGGAAACATATACAGTGCCTTCAGAAACTATTCAGGCTCCTTGACTTTTTCCACATTTTGTTAGGTTACAGCCTTATTTGAAAATGGATTCAATCATTTTTTCCCCTCATCAATCTACACACAATACCCCATAATGACATCACAATACCCCATAATGACATCACAATACCCCATAATGACATCACAATACCCCATAATGACATCACAATACCCCATAATCAAAAGGCGAAAAACAGCTTTTTACACATTTTTGCAAATGTATTAAAAATTAAAAACAGAAATAACTTGTTTACATAAGTATTCAGACCCTTTACTATCAGAATCGAAATTGAGCTCAGGTGCATCCTGTTTCAATTGATCATCCTTGAGATGTTTCTACAACTTGATTGGAGTCCACCTGTGGTAAATGGACATGATTTGGAAAGGCACACAACTGTCTATATAAGGTCCCACAGTTGACACTGCATGTCAGAGCAAAAACCAAGCCATGAGGTCGAAGGAATTGTCTGTAGAGCCCCGAGACAGGATGGTGTTGAGGCACAGATCTGGGGAAGGGTACCAAAACATTTCTGCAGCATTGAAGGTCCCCAAGAACACAGTGGCCTCCATCATTCTTAAATGGAAAAAGTTTGGAACCACCAAGACTCTTCCTAGAGCTGGCCGCCCGGCCAAACTGAGCAATCTGGGGAGAAGGGCCTTGGTCAGGGAGGTGACCAAGAACCCAATGGTCACTCTGACAGAGCTCCCATCTGTGGAGATGGGAGAAACTTACAGAAATAAAACCAATTCTGCAGCACACCACCAATCAGGCCTTTATTGTAGAGTGGCCAGATGGAAGCCACTCCTCAGTAAAAGGACATGACCATGAGAAACAAGATTCCACGGACCCCCTGCAGGACCTCCACGGACCCCCTGCAGGACCTCCACGGACCCCCTGCAGGACCTCCAAGGACCCCCTGCAGGACCTCCACGGACCCCCAGCAGGACCTCCACGGACCCCCTGCAGGACCTCCAAGGACCCCCTGCAGGACCTCCACGGACCCCCTGCAGGACCTCCAAGGACCCCCTGCAGGACCTCCACGGACCCCCAGCAGGACCTCCAAGGACCCCCTGCAGAACCTCCACGGACCCCCTGCAGGACCTCCACGGACCCCCAGCAGGACCTCCACGGACCCCCTGCAGGACCTCCACGGACCCCCTGCAGGACCTCCACGGACCCCCAGGTCTGCAGATCTCACTTTGAGATCCCCTGCTATAGCAGAACACTGCATCTACATACAACAAAATCATACAGGAGAAATAGCCTTGGTAGGTGCAAATCTGTTTCTGCTTTAGCCAACGAGTCGTAGCTGTTTCCAATATCGAATGCAGAAACTCAAGTCTGTTACCCAGGCTACATCATTGTGTTACACAGTGTGTGTTTATGTACATGTGGAATAAGTACTGTCTACCAGTCTTTCCTATTGGACAGGGGTTAGGAGGGTAACTGTCTACCAGTCTGTCCTATTGGACAGGAGGGTAACTGTCTACCAGTCTGTCCTATTGGACAGCAGGGTAACTGTCTACCAGTCTTTCCTATTGGACAGGAGGGTAACTGTCTACCAGTCTTTCCTATTGGACAGGAGGGTAACTGTGTACCAGTCTTTCCTAGTGGACAGGATGGTAACTGTCTACCAGTCTTTCCTATTGGACAGGAGGGTAACTGTCTACCAGTCTTTCCTATTGGACAGGAGGGTAACTGTCTACCGGTCTTTCCTATTGGACAGGAGGGTAACTGTCTACCGGTCTTTCCTATTGGACAGGAGGGTAACTGTCTACCCGTCTTTCCTATTGGACAGGAGGATAACTGTCTACCAGTCTGTCCTATTGGACAGGAGGGTAACTGTCTACCAGTCTTTCCTATTGGACAGGAGGGTAACTGTCTACCAGTCTTTCCTATTGGACAGGAGGGTAACTGTCTACCAGTCTTTCCTATTGGACAGGGGGGTAACTGTCTACCGGTCTTTCCTATTGGACAGGAGGGTAACTGTCTACCAGTCTTTCCTATTGGACAGGGGGGTAACTGTCTACCGGTCTTTCCTATTGGACAGGAGGGTAACTGTCTACCCGTCTTTCCTATTGGACAGGAGGGTAACTGTCTACCAGTCTTTCCTATTGGACAGGAGGTAACTGTCTACTAGTCTTTCCTATTGGACAGGAGGGTATCTGTCTACCGGTCTTTCCTATTGGACAGGGGGGTAACTGTCTACCTGTCTTTCCTATTGGACAGGGGTTAGGAGGGTAACAGTCTACCTGTCTTTCCCACTGGACATGGGTTAGGAGGGTCGGGGTATCCATGGTCCTCACTGAAGTCTTTAGGGATGTTGTCCCCTGTCAGCTCAGCTACGATGTTGGGGATGTTTCCATAGGGCCCCAGGTGCTGCAGTCCCTCATGAGCTCCACCTAATGGAGGAAACATAGCATAACAGGGACACCTTATTGTTTATTCATTGACCCGAGACAGAGAGGACATGTTTACTACTGTTTTTACATTTTAAATGTGATTACTGCATTTTGAAAGTCAAATTAATATCGTAATAAGAATAAGGAATATCACCTACTCAGCCTAGATATCACCATAGTACAGAAACCCAAGGACAGAAATGTCACCGTAATCTCCATAATGGTACTGGGAACTATAACCATTGGCTTGGTGAAAAAAATGTTCTCTCTCTCTCTCTCTCTCTCTCACAGAATATATCGCCTTAATACTCCTGATTAACATTTGGCAGGATCACATGTAAAAATATCTTATACATTGAAGTAAACTCCATTATAGCAGTGATTTCTCCCAGGCTTTGAACTGGGCCCACGACTACCTGTGGTGTAAAAACTAGTAGGGAATATATATATATATATTAAATGTCCTGCTTTAGAGGGTAGAGTACATTTATTAATACGTAACCATCGGCCAAATCATGACACATCCCAGATATACACAAACTAGGCTGATGGTTGTACACCATTTCATACAGTCCTAAAATGTTAGGTTTAACATAATAAAGTTGACAACCTATTTTGTTGGTTACAGTCCTGTTGTTACTGTACTTCACTAGCTAGGTTTGTTATTAGTCGGGTATTTAGAAGGTTTCCATCCCATTGGTGACAGATTTCCATGCAAATATTCTAACATCTGCATAAAAAAAAACAATATGAGTGGTGTTTCCATCTCACTGACTTGTTGCTGTTGAAAGGATGTGCGTAATGACGTAGTGAACATTTAAAAAAAAAAACACTGTTGCCGGTAAGTTCTCAGGTTTCCATCGCATTTTCATCTTTACTGATGGTTTTGTCACAAAACTAAACTTTCCCAGACTGGTGTTGGTGGATACTCTATAGACGGTTCACTGATACAAAACTAAACTTTCCCAGGCTGGTGTTAGTGGATACTCTATAGACGGTTCGCTGATACAAAACTAAACTTTCCCAGACTGGTGTTGGTGGATACTCTATAGACGGTTCACTGATACAAAACTAAACTTTCCCAGACTGGTGTTGGTGGATACTCTATAGACGGTTCGCTGATACAAAACTAAACTTTCCCAGACTGGTGTTGGTGGATACTCTATAGACGGTTCACTGATACAAAACTAAACTTTCCCAGGCTGGTGTTGGTGGATACTCTATAGACGGTTCGCTGATACAAAACTAAACTTTCCCAGGCTGGTGTTGGTGGATACTCTATAGACGGTTCACTGATACAAAACTAAACTTTCCCAGGCTGGTGTTGGTGGATACTCTATAGACGGTTCGCTGATACAAAACTAAACTTTCCCAGGCTGGTGTTGGTGGATACTCTATAGACGGTTCGCTGATACAACAGACAGGTACGATATGATGAGATATGAATAAAAATTTTAAAAAATAATTTGTATTTGACAATTTGCAGCCAAGCACCGATCATCATGTCACCAGCGCCATTCAAATGATAACCTATCCTATATTTAGTGTACATTTGCATTAAGCTCATCACTGTGGACTTAACCACCATATGTTATGAAGTTAAGGAATAAGTTGTAAAGTTTATCATAATTTATTCCATCTGCCTATAGACTTTGCATGCCTTCCATGTGGTGGTGGTGGTAGTACCAGAGAGGAAGAGGCAAAGGGAAATAATTTACTCCTCCCAAAATCTGTCCATGCAAGATAAGCAGACCAAGTGGGGAGGTCTACAGAAGTGGACTGGCCATCTGGCATTTCAGGGCAAATGCCAGATGGGCTGGTCCATATTTAGCCCAGTAGGCCTGTCTAACTTGGGTTTGTTGCACAAAAGGATCATTATCTCACTAATAATGGGGGCATTGAGAAAACAAAATGGGCCGGTATGGGGGCCTCAAGGAAAAGAATGGGCCGTTGTGTTAGAAATGCCAGTTCCGATTTTTGGTCCTTGTCCGCCCCTGGATGTCTATGAGAGCGTCAAATTATGTGAGGCTTATGTGATAAAATATGTTTTTTATTTTTTATTGTTTAGGTTGTTCCAAATGTACTGATGTAAGCACATGGCATTCCAGAAACTTTGAGAAAAACAACTGAGCTGATCCTGGCGTATCTGCCCTCTCATTGGATAGAATGGTCCCACCTGATCTCTCCTCTTCCCACCTGCCTTACATCTTTGAGGACATGTACTATATTTCCATTGTTAGAGCAGTCACTGGACCATCTTGTCAATATAATAGATCATCTTCGGTAGTACAACGAAACGTGATTGCGTGACTCCAAGTTTACTACGATATGATTGTTTTCATATCAATATTTGCGCATAAAAGCATTTCCACCGCAATTGTCACATAATCAGTTTCCCTGACAAAAAATGATCTCACCTTGTCTTGAGTATTTTGTTTAGTCGACATTTTACAGACAAATTTGCTGTTTTACATAAGTCCTGAAGTTATTTTTTTTGTCTTATGAGTCGGGTAATTAATCCACATTAAGTGGTTGGATGGAAACGTGGTTATTGACCAAAAACAAATGGATACAGAATAAGCACAAAATAGATAACACTGAAACCTACTATCCATGACTATAACAGACCACTCCTTTAACCCATACATTATTATTACAAATCATGGACCATAATCACCTACCTTGGATGCTCTGTGGCCCCACGATGTTGGTGGCCTGGTGAGCAGGGTACTCCACCCTGGGCCGAGCGATGCCCAGCTGCTCCATGACTCCGTGTAGGAGACGCTGAATGTCGGCCTCAGATACCTGGTCCGCCGTGCGGGGGCTCCGGGCCGATGCCAGCCCCGCTATACACACCAGAACAATCAGAAGCACTGATCTACTCAACCTGACTGCCGAAGCCATCTCTGGTGTCAGCTATAGGGAGATAAAAACTGTTGCTTTATAATGTCTAATAGGCCTATATGTTGTGTCTAATGTAGTTAGGAGAAAATGCAACTGAAAAACGTGTTATTCTAATTATATTCTATTTCATCAGAAGAAAGTCCATCTGACAGGAACCATCATTAACCCATCATCAGAAAACTGTATGGAGTTAGAATAGTTATTTTTATGCCACATTGTGGAACAATCAAAGTCAAACATGGTACAGACCATGATTAATAATGCATTACATTATCTATCCACGTGTATGCATAAACAACAAAACGTAAAGTGGATAAAGGGACAATTAGGCACTTATAAAAGAAAGGTCTCCGTTGAAGGATAAGGTGGCAGGCTTTAACGCAGGCACTGGCATAGAACACAAGCTTACCAGATGGCATACTGTATAAACATGTCAGGAAATTAGCTATAAAACTGCAACATGTTTCTCTCAGCTTCATGGCAAACTGTGTAGAATAGCAGGAAATTTGCTCAAGAATGACTGATAGTCAGGACAATCCTTGTCTGGCAGGAAAACTTTATTTTTATAGTGAAAAAAAAAATGTTGTTCCATTATTGGTTCTTAAAAATGTTAATTTAGGATAATTTTAAGGGAAAATATTTGTTTTGGTAATTTCCGAAAATACTTTCAGTATTATTAATTTCCATGTCGACTCTATGCCTTGACATGCCTATTTTGTTGTATTACAGCCTAATTTTTTTTATTTATAAAATTTTGATTTTTTTGTTGCTGACCTACACAATACCTTATGTCAAATTGGAATTATCTTTTTTGAAATTTGTACAAATGAATTAAAAATTAAAAGCTGAAATGTCTCGAGTCCATAAGCATTCAACTCCGTTGTTATGGCAACCCTAAATAAATTCAGAAGTTAAAAAAAAGTTGCATGGACTCACTCTGTGCTCAATAATAGTGGAACATGAATTTTGAATGACTACCTCATGTCTGTATTCCACACATATGATTATCTGTAAGGTACCTCAGTTGAGCAGTGAATGTCAAACACAGATTCAACCACAAAGACCAGTAACGGTCTGGAAAGTTCTCTACTTCTGACAGATTTAAAAACAAAACAAATACTGGAATCACCATGATCACAACATTAAAAACTGTCAACTCAATCTGCCTGACAGATACAAACATGTTACATTGAAATAGTTTGAGTAATAAAGCTACTGAGGAAAAGCTAAATTGCTACTGTGTTTTCCAATGCCTTTCAAAAGGAGGACACCTATTGGTAGACTGGTAAAAAAGAAACAGTAGACATTGAATATCCCTTTGAGCATGGTGAAGCTATGCATTGCACTTTGGATGGTGAATCAATACACCCAGTCACTACAAAAATGTCCTAACTCTGTTGCCGGAGAGGAAGGAAACCTCTAAGGGATTTCACCATGAAGCCAAAGGTGACTAAAAAAAGTTGTAGTTTAATGGCTGTGATAGGAGAAAACTGAGGTTGGATCAACAACATTGTAGTTACTCCACAATACGAACCTAATTGACAGTGAAAAGTAGGAAGCCTGTACAGAGAATAAATATTCCAAAACCTGCATCTTGTTTGCCACAAAGCACTAAAGTACCAGTGAAAAATGTGGCAAAGCAATTCACTTTTTGTCCTGAACACAAAATGTTTTGTTTGCGGTAAATCTAATACATCATTACTGAGTACTACTCTTCATATTTCAAGCACAGTAGTGGCTGCATCATGTTATGGGCATGCTTGTAATCGTTAAGGACTGAGGAGTTTTTCCAGGATAAAAAAAACAGAATGGCGCTAAGCAGACAAAATCCTAGAAGAAAACCTGGTTCAGTCTTCTTTCCACCAGACACTGGGAGATGAATTCACATTTCAGCAGGACAATAACTTAAAACACAGCCCAAGAGGCCAAATCTTGGTGAGCAATTCCAGTGTAGAAGACAGTGAATATTCCTGAGTGGCTGAGATAGATTTAAGAAGATTTAAGTCTGTCAAGACCTGAAAATGGTTGTCTTAGCAATGATCTCATTGAGAGAGCTTGATGAATTTTGAAAACAATTATGGGAAAATGTTCTACAATCGAGGTGTGGAAAGCTCTTATCCAGAAAGACTCACAGCTGCCAAAGGTGCTTCTACAAAGTATTGACTCAGGGGTGTGAATACTTATGTAAATTAGATATTTGCTAACATTTCTAAAAATATATGTTTTCACTTTGACATTATGGGATAGTGTGTAGATGGGTGAGATGTTTAATACGTCAGCCATTTTGAATACTGGCTGTAACACAAAATGTGGAATATGTCAAGGGGTATGAGTGACTTTCTGAAGGTACTGTATATTAAATCAGGAATTACAAGGGTTCAGCTATACCATAAAGACCCCTTATGTCCTCATTACATGTAGTGAAACAAGACCACTAATGGTCTGGAAAGGTCTACTTCTACAAAACAAATACTAGAATCACCATGATCACAACCATAAACTGTCAACTCAATCTGCCTGATGAATTCAATGTAACACATGTTTTCAGAGAAGGTGCATTGAAAAAGCTAAGTTGTGTTTTTTCAATTCCGTAAAAAGATGAACAGTTATTGGGGATTTTCAAATGAATTATTTTCATATTTTACAAACGTTTGTATGTTTTGAGTATCTGTTGTCAACTCCGTCATTGATGGCTAATCCCCTTAAGATATATATATATAGTTTATGTCAATATTGAGAAAAAAAAAGTATTGTAATCACTGTTCAGCAACATATGCTTAAACATTGAAAGTATGTGTGCTAGACCCAAAGGATGCTTTCTTTACAAAACGTTTTAAATCTGGGACATATACCATTAGCCCTGGAGCGTTTCACAATGCTACAAAATAAGATTTATATCACATATTTGAATACTCTCAAAATGTTAGAATTAAACAATCAATGCCTTTAATTACTTGGACAATAATTGAAAATAAAAACAAAGCCTTTTATGGTGTCCGACACCAGTTTTATGGTTGTTCCTTTAATGGTGTGACAGCTGATACTTTGGTTTAACATTAGGACAAATATTTGAGATTGAGAATCCCTGAGCTCTAAAACAGCAACAACAAAATCTCAGCCCCATAGCAAAATAGCACGAGAAACTACACATTTCTCTGCAGAAACATTTAAAAAGACCTTGCGCCCTGTGAAACTGCGTTACGCCACTGGAAACAAGTATAGACATTGTTACCTCAAATTTTACAATTAGTATTTTCAAAAATATTTAAACGTTTTGTATGGACAACCTTATGTAACCGCTGGTTTACAGGAGGCAGGTACAAATACACCGTATTGATGTTTCCCCTGTAGGAAAATTATATCACACAAAATTTGGTCGCAAATATCGCTGCTGATGCCTAAATAATGTTGACATGGGCATAACCTATGCTAACCATAATAAATCCAAAATTACGCACATAAAACGGTGTTGTCTATCTGTAAATATTGCCAGAATGGAAATACATACAAATGTATATAGCATGCATCGGGCTAATTAGCCATATAATCAAATCAACTATTGACCTACAGTATGTGGAATTAAGGCATATGTGCGTTTGCCTCTTTTCTGTGAAAACAAAATGTAGGTTGTAGGTCCGCCATCAAACGTTTAGGCCGACGTCAGAGGGAAATTTGCTACAAGTCCGCTACAGTCATCCCAAGATTTAGATACACCAATAAACGATATTAATTCAACAAATGCAATGTTTTCAATATTATTAAGCTACGGTTAGACATATCGAAAAGGCCTATACGATATTTATCTGAACCTTACAATATAGCGTTTCCCTTACCGTGTATCCTGGATGCGAGGAGCAGGAGCCTGTAATGCTGAACGAGGATGCAGTCGGTCCTTGCTCCAGTTTATTAGCCTACCACTGTTGCCAGGCTCCCGAAAGTAACTGGCATCTCCGTGAATGTCATTGGTCGGCGGACAATGTTAATAATTAAGCGAATCAGTGTGCCATATTCGTTTTCTTGTGTGCTTTACAAATTAGCAGACAGACATGCAATAGCCTAAAATGTGGCTAAAATTGTATTTTCATACCTTTGACTCCAAAGTAGAATTAAAAATAAACCTATTTATTAAAACAAATTTTAGTTTTACAGACATGTAGGACAGGTGGACTACAGGAAATATGTACAGGGAAATAAATTAAATATAAAGTCCAAAAGTTTCTAAAGACAAATAAAATGTCTTAACAATAAAATGTGACTTTCATAGGGTTTCATTCTCATCTTCAATGCAAAACAATAACTGACATATGGGCCTCGATGTCTGATGAATGGAGATCTCTCTATTTGACATGAGACTATAGAGTGGTGCGTCGCCTGCTCTTCCAGGGGCTTAGGTTCAGCTTTCCCAGACCAGACCGACCACGATACCTGCGGATACCATCACCTCCCTTCAGCCTTTTGGCTGAAAAACACCCAACGTTTCCCGAATCTATTCTGAGGGGTGGACAGGGAATGAAAACTGTTAGTAGTTCCACCTACGTGGGGCAGGACCCTACCTTGATCGGTTTCTCTGAGCTTTGTTAAAAAGGTATATCACACAAAAACTACATTTTACCTTTTGAGTGTTTTGCTCTGTAGTCTACAGCTCTCTGTCCTCACTGGGGTGGAGGGAGATCTAGCCAACCGAGCTGAAGGACTTGAGCCTGGTTTCTCTGGGTAAAGGAAGTTAAATTCATCATGAAATTATCACAAGCTCAAATGAAAAGTCTCTGAAACATTGTCAATTATACTGCACACAATCTGACAGCCCAAATTCATGTGGAAAAATAGATTGTAAGCATGTACCTGAGCAAAATGTTTTGCTCCTGAAAAGCTGAATGTCTGGGAAGGCCTCCAAACCCAGGCTCTTTCTGAGTGGCCGTCTCTTCCTGCAGGGAGACATCTCAGCATGACCTGGGATGCCCTCCATGATCACCTGAGGAACCACACCTAATAGACAGAGACATTTGCAGTGACTTAGAATGCGTCGCCAATCGAGAGCCCCCCTACATGACATTATCATACGAGTCCCGGCATACATCTGATGGGTGAAAGCAATCGAGGTGGAGAATGAGGGGTGTGAGAGTCATACCAAATGAATGGACATTCTCTATGAAGGTATAGACCACAGCCTTGAGTTTCATATGTGTGTCCATCCCCTCTGTTCCGTGGCTGGGGGGAAGCAGGCTCGGGGCAAAGATCACAGCCAGGTTACTATTGGTCATCCGGTTCTCTGCACACCTTAGAAAAACAGAGAGAAGACAATTGATGATCTCAATAAGAACCGGAACTACAAGGCACTTTGGATCAAAAGCATCGGCTAAATGGTATATTATCTCAGACGGAGTTCCGAAAAAGAATGGTCTTTGACCTTTACAGCACTAGAGCTAAGCGTCAAAACAAATGTTATTTGTCGCTTTCTCTGAATACAACAGGTGTAGACTTTACTGTGAAATGCTTGGTTTCAAGCCCTTCCCAACGATGGAGTTAAAATATAAACTCAAGATGAATAAAATGCAGAAGAACAGAGCTATATACAGGGAGTTCCAGATCAACGTGCAGGGGTAATAGCTATTATATACAGGGAGTTCCAGATCAATGTGCAGGGGTAATAGATATATACAGGGAGTTCCAGATCAACGTGCAGGGGTAATAGCTATTATATACAGGGAGTTCCAGATCAATGTGCAGGGGTAATAGATATATACAGGGAGTTCCAGATCAATGTGCAGGGGTAATAGCTATTATATACAGGGAGTTCCAGATCAATGTGCAGGGGTAATAGCTATATACAGGGAGTTCCAGATCAATGTGCAGGGGTAATAGCTATATACAGGGAGTTCCAGATCAATGTGCAGGGGTAATAGCTATATACAGGGAGTTCCAGATCAATGTGCAGGGGTAATAGCTATATACAGGGAGTTCCAGATCAACGTGCAGGGGTAATAGCTATATACAGGGAGTTCCAGATCAATGTGCAGGGGTAATAGCTATATACAGAGAGTACCAGATCAATGTGCAGGGGTAATAGCTATATACAGGGAGTTCCAGATCAACGTGCAGGGGTAATAGCTATATACAGGGAGTTCCAGATCAACGTGCAGGGGTAATAGCTATATACAGGGAGTTCCAGATCAACGTGCAGGGGTAATAGCTATATACAGGGAGTTCCAGATCAACGTGCAGGGGTAATAGCTATATACAGGGAGTTCCAGATCAACGTGCAGGGGTAATAGCTATATACAGGGAGTTCCAGATCAACGTGCAGGGTAATAGCTATATACAGGGAGTTCCAGATCAACGTGCAGGGGTAATAGCTATATACAGGGAGTTCCAGATCAACGTGCAGGGGTAATAGCTATATACAGGGAGTTCCAGATCAACGTGCAGGGGTAATAGCTATATACAGGGAGTTCCAGATCAACGTGCAGGGGTAATAGCTATATACAGGGAGTACCAGATCAATGTGCAGGGTAATAGCTATATACAGGGAGTTCCAGATCAACGTGCAGGGGTAATAGCTATATACAGGGAGTTCCAGATCAACGTGCAGGGGTAATAGCTATATACAGAGAGTACCAGATCAACGTGCAGGGGTAATAGCTATATACAGGGAGTACCAGATCAATGTGCAGGGTAATAGCTATATACAGGGAGTTCCAGATCAACGTGCAGGGGTAATAGCTATATACAGGGAGTTCCAGATCAACGTGCAGGGGTAATAGCTATATACAGGGAGTTCCAGATCAACGTGCAGGGGTAATAGCTATATACAGGGAGTTCCAGATCAACGTGCAGGGGTAATAGCTATATACAGGGAGTTCCAGATCAACGTGCAGGGGTAATAGCTATATACAGGGAGTTCCAGATCAACGTGCAGGGGTAATAGCTATATACAGGGAGTTCCAGATCAACGTGCAGGGGTAATAGCTATATACAGGGAGTTCCAGATCAATGTGCAGGGTAATAGCTATATACAGGGAGTTCCAGATCAACGTGCAGGGGTAATAGCTATATACAGGGAGTTCCAGATCAACGTGCAGGGGTAATAGCTATATACAGGGAGTTCCAGATCAACGTGCAGGGGTAATAGCTATATACAGGGAGTTCCAGATCAACGTGCAGGGGTAATAGCTATATACAGGGAGTTCCAGATCAACGTGCAGGTTAATAGCTATATACAGGGAGTTCTAGATCAATGTGCAGGGTAATAGCTATATACAGGGAGTTCCAGATCAACGTGCAGGGGTAATAGCTATATACAGGGAGTTCCAGTACCAGATCAATGTGCAGGGTAATAGCTATATACAGGGAGTTCCAGATCAATGTGCAGGGGTAATAGCTATATACAGGGAGTTCCAGTACCAGATCAATGTGCAGGGGTAATAGCTATATACAGGGAGTTCCAGATCAATGTGCAGGGTAATAGCTATATACAGGGAGTTCCAGTACCAGATCAATGTGCAGGGGTAATAGCTATATACAGGGAGTACCACATCAATGTGCAGGGGTAATAGCTATATACAGGGAGTTCCAGTACCAGATCAATGTGCAGGGGTAATAGCTATATACAGGGAGTACCAGTACCAGATCAACGTGCAGGGGTAATAGATATATACAGGGAGTTCCAGATCAACGTGCAGGGGTAATAGCTATATACAGGGAGTTCCAGATCAACGTGCAGGGGTAATAGCTATATACAGGGAGTTCCAGATCAACGTGCAGGGGTAATAGCTATATACAGGGAGTTCCAGATCAACGTGCAGGGGTAATAGCTACAGTTGAAGTCGGAAGTTAAAACTCGTTTTTCAACCACTCCACAAATTTCTTGTTAAACTATAGTTTTGGCAAGTCTTGTTAGGAGACCTACTTTGTGCATGACAAGTCATTTTTCCAACAATTGTTCACAGACAGATTATTTCACTGTATCACAATTGCAGTCGGTCAGAAGTTTACATACACTAAGTTGATTGCCTTTAAACAGCTCGGAAAATTCCATAAAATGTTGTCATGGCTTTAGAAGCTTCTTTTTGGCTAATTGACATCATTTGAGTCAATTGGAGGTGTACCTGTGGATGTATTTCAAGCCCTACCTTCAAACTCAGTGCCTCTTTGCTTGACATCATGGGAAAATCAAAATAAATTAGACAAGACCTCAGAAAAACAACAACAAGTGTGGTTCATCCTTGGGAGCAATTTCCAAACGCCTGAAGGTACCACGTTCATCTGTGCAAACAATAGTATGCTACTAGAAACACCATGAGACCATACAGCCATCATACCACTCAGGAAGGAGAAGCGTTCAGTCTCTTAGAGATGAATGTACTTTGGTGCAAAAGTGCAAATCAATCCCAGAACAACAGCAAAGGACCTTGTGAAGATGCTGGAGGAAACAGGTACAAAAGTATCTTTATCCACAGTAAAAACAAGTCCTATATTGACATAACCTGAAAGGCCGCTCAGCAAGGAAGAAGACACTACTCTAAAACAGCCATAAAAAGCCAGACTACGGTTTGCAACTGCACATGGGGACAAAAATCGTACTTTATGGAGAAATGTCCTCTGGTCTGATGAAACAAAAAACTGTTTAGCCATAATGACCATTGTTATGTTTGGAGGAAAAAGGGGGAGGCTTGCAAGCCGAAGAACATCATCCCAACCATGAAGCACAGGGGTGGCAGTGTTATGTTGTGGGGGTGAATTGCTGCAGGAGGGACTGGTGCACTTCACAAAATAGATGGCAACATGAGGACGGAACATTATGTGGATATATTGAAGCAACAGCTCAAGACATCAGTTAGTTAAAGCTTGACTGCAAATGGGTCTTCCAAATGGACAATGCCCCAAGCATACTTACAAAGTTGTGGCAAAATGGCTTAAGGACAACAAAGTCAATGTATTGGAGTGGCCATCACAAAGCCCTGACCTCAATTCTATAGAAAATCTGTGGGCAGAACTGAAAAAGCATGTGCGAGCAAGGAGGCCTACAAACCTGACTCAGTTACACCAGCTCTGTCAGGAGGAATGGGCCAAAATTCACCCAACTTATTGTGGGAAGCTTGTGGAAGGCTACCTAAAACATTTGACCCAAGTTAAACAATTTAAAGGCAATGCTACCAAATACTAATTGAGTATGTTAATTTCTGACCCACTGGGAATGTGATGATTGAAATAAAATCTGAAATAAATCACTCAACTATTATTCTGACATTTCACATTCTTAAAATAAAGTGGTTATCCTAACTGACCTAAGACAGGGACATTTCACTAGGATTAAATGTCAGGAATTGTAAAAACTGAGTTTAAATGTATTTGGCTATGGTGTATGTAAACTTCAACTGTATATACAGAGAGTACCAGTACCAGATCAATGTGCAGGGGGTAATAGATATATACAGAGTGTACCAGTACCAGATCAATGTGCAGGGGGTAATAGTTATTTGAGGGAGATATGTACTGTACATGAAGGCAGGGTAAAGTGACTAGGCATCAGGATCGATTATATTAAGAGTTAAATAAAGAACAGAGTAGCAGCAGCATATGAGGAGTGTAAGTCTTGTCTATCCTGCACTGACTCTATGCACACACAACTAATGTCTATTTAGCAGTCTTATGGCTTGGTAGGTAGAAGCTGTCTCGAACCTGCTGGTCCGATAGCCAATGCTTCGGAACCATTTGCCGAACGGTAGCAGAGTGAACAGTCTAGTACACTTTACCTGTTGCCTGCTATTCCCCCACAATAGCAATGCTATCGCCAAACATATTACCTGTGGGAGACCTTTGAGAGGAAGTGGAAGAAGTAACTGAGGAAGGCAAAGTTCCTGTCAGGCAGTAGGCAGGACAGCAGCTGGGTGGCCAAGGCCCTCTCCTCCAACGTGGGTAATAGCTGGGCCTTCAGCAGGGCTGGAGAAATAAAATGTGTTGCTGTCTATTATTGTCAGACTCACTTCACGCAGGACCTGTATTCAGTGGATCTGAGCCTAAATCAGCAATTCTATTCTGAGACACTTTATGAGTATGGGCCCATAATTTCCCCCATTAAAGCCGGGATTTAAACCAGCGACCTTCTCCAACCTCTAGGCTGCCTACCTGAATGGAGGTCTGAGGGGAACAGGGGGTCTGGAAGCTCACGACAGAACAGCTTCAAAAGGCTGGCCACGTCACAGGGGAGGGCTGTGGATAGACAGGCCTCCCCATGGTCTAGTTTGGCCTGTGATATTGTTGGAGGTGTGGGGGTTTGGTGAGGAAAGAGGGGGGGAAAGAGGAGAGCAAGAATCCATCAGATAAAAAAAAAGTATTAAATTGACATCCTTTAATCAACGATCCATGCATGTTGAAGTCACACACTTACCCTGAGGGTCCTCAGACGAACAACAGAGCCGGATTTTCTGAAAAGGCCATCAGTCCCAGCATGTTCCAGTAGATGCTCACAGGCATCCACTAGAAAGCTACATTGAAGTTGTAAAATTAATAGGAATTCTTATTTCTCACTTCAGTTGTACATTGTTAGAATGGAGCCTGTGTGTTCTTACTAGGGTAGCAAAAGAGGATATTTTACAGGAAACTCCGTTAACTATCGGAATTTTGGTATCTTTCAAGGATATTATGTAATCCATCAAAAGACGTGGCTCTTTTGGGTACTTCAAATTATCACAGGTGTCTGTAATTATCTCTGTCTCCTTCTCTGGCCTTATTACATGTAAAATATATTAAATGAGATGATTTTAAAATGAAATTGAAAAGTTGTACATCATTATCTTAAATATAAAACATGATCCTAAATATATAGTGAATATCATTGGTGTTTAATGAGGGTTTCAGCATTTAACATTCTTATACACTTAAATATTTTACTGTCTATATGGATTCGTTGACAATGTTTTTACGTCAAACTGGTGACAGTTGTGAAAAGTCAATAGTTGGAAGAGTTGCAGAGGTAATTGAATATAATGTCATTGTTGATTAGATGCCTTTTTCATGAATTAGGCCATTTTCTCTTGAAGATTCTACATCTACTAGAAACTCATGGACACAACTATACTTTTTTTTTATTGTAATATATCTATAAAATACGTTTTTCTATCAAGTTAAAGCATAAAATTACCAAAACTTTCGATATATTGGCGTAGCTTGTTAATTATCAAAATGACAGAAAACCCGGGTAAATTTGGTAAATTAGCGGTACCTTTGTAACCCTAGTTCTTACCAGGGTAGCAGCCCACACGGAGGCATGTAACACAACGGCAAACTCTCCAGTGGAACGCCGAACACTTTGGTACCACCTGTAAACCTTCTCTCTTTCTTCCTTCCACAGCTCTTCAGCTTTATCCCGTGAACCACACGGAGATGTTCCAATACAGAGAGACGGACCGTGTCACTAGGCCTTTCTGAAATCTTCATCTTTCCGTCACTCTTTTTTGCAGGTGAAAAAATAAACAGTAGAAGCAGAGTAGTCCTAAATGTTATTTAGTAGTTTCTTCCAGGTAAACTATTTTAAGAGTACAATTGCTGATGACTCTGAAAAGTCACTTGTTGTTCCTAGTGTGCAATTATTGGCATCATTATCACCTGTGGCACTGTGAGGACACACCCTTCAATGAAGAGCCTCTGCCTGGAAGATGCAATACATTAATCAGACAGAAGGTGGCGCTATATCATCACCTTAGCGCTTAGTAGGCTTACAGGCGAACCTGCCTAGCCCTGGCCTAGTCAATGGCTGTGTTCCAGAGCATCAAAACCGTAATGTATCATGGGTAAATTGTGACTGACTGATCTACAAATCATATTGAGTAGTTTTTTATGATGCAAGGGAGATCAGTCACTCTTGATTTGCGTTTCAAGAAGGCTGCAGTGTCAGATACAGAAATTACTTCAATTAAGGTTAACCGTCTAAGTCATTACTTTAGATGAGGTCAACTGGCAAAGACATTACTTCAGATAAGGTCAACTGGCTAAGATATTACTTCAGATAAGGTCAACTGGCTAAGATATTACTTCAGATAAGGTCAACTGGCTAAGACATTACATCAGATAAGGTCAACTGGCTGAGACATTACTTCAGATAAGGTCAACTGGCTAAGACATTACATCAGATAAGGTCAACTGGCTAAGACATTACTTCAGATAAGGTCAACTGGCTAAGACATTACATCAGATAAGGTCAACTGGCTAAGGGTGCTGCTGTATTGGCCAGTAAATTGATGAAGGAAACAATATTGTGTGGTATTTGGATGTAGGTCTACTAGTCGTTGTGTTGAACTGTTATATTGTTACCAGCATCTTCATTTGGGAGATATGCCTATAATTTATCATGATGTGGTGGATGATTTAATTACAACAGTTAATATAACTGAGGGGTCAGATGCTTTGGTCTAATCACCATTATAATTTGACAATTTTATGTATTCTGAATGTGTGTTCCCTCAAACCCAGCAACAGATGACCAACAACGAGTATCTCAGTGATTATTGTTACAAGACAACTATTTTATTACAACTGTATATACAGCACAAGACAAGGTAGAAATGCAAACAACAGAAGGAGGGTGAATGTGTATGGAGGTGGTGTGGGAAGATGGGATGTTTTAGAAGCACTTCCTGTGGACGATGGAGGGGCCTGCCTCGTCGTACTCCTGCTTGCTGATCCACATCTGCTGGAAGGTGGAGAGGGAGGCCAGAATGGAGCCGCCGATCCAGACCGAGTACTTACGCTCGGGGGGAGCGATGATCTAGAGAAGGAGATGTGGAGGGTCGGTTAAGAACTCAGAGGCTATTGTCCTTTCCTGCACAGTGCAGTGTACAACTGTTGCTTATTTGAACAAGAGCTGTGGAGTTAACCACTCAGAGTTAAACACTCTAGTCAAAATGCCATTTTATTTTGCACGATATTGTAGTGGATTGTATGGAAGGAAATGTAGAGGGTAGGTTAAGAACTCTTCCGAAGTTGTTGCTGCTCTCTAGCACAGTGGACAGACAGTGTTGCTTATTTTAACCAGAGTTGTGTGTGTACCCATGTACTGCCAAACACAAATCCTGTAGACCTACAGCTTATCCAAGGCTCTGATATTGTTGGAACTCCTCCATAGTATCATACCACTTAGAATACACGCCCAAGGCATGGCTTCGTTCATAAGTCGTGCCCTAGTGTGGACACCAAATTCCAATTCCAAATTCCAAATGTTCTTAATTGAAAAGCATTGAAGAGAATTGCAATTTCATTATAATTGCTGAATTGACAGGAATTGAAATGAAATTCACCCCAACCCTGTTGGACGTTGGAACAGAGTTCCTCCTGTGTTGAAAATAAGTGTTCCCCCACCTTAATCTTCATGGTGCTTGGGGCCAGAGCGGTGATCTCCTTCTGCATACGGTCAGCAATACCAGGGTACATGGTGGTACCTCCTGACAGGACGTTGTTGGCGTACAAGTCCTTACGGATGTCAATGTCACACTTCATGATGCTGTTGTAGGCGGTCTCATGGATACCAGCGGACTCCATACCTGAGCAGGTGAGATGAGAAGAGACACTTGGTGAGCAACGACACCTCTACAGACAGGATGTAGGTGACCAACAGGAGTTAGAAAGGTAAGGAATAGACGATGTTCACAGTAAATGGCTACGTATGTGGACTCTGTAACTGTAACGGAATGTATTGTCCATTGGAGACTAGAGGGCCAGAGCAGTGCTGTGACATATATGGCAACCAGTGGAGGCTCCTCAGAAGAGGAAAGGGAGGACCATCGTCCTCAGTGAATTTCATAAAAATAACATTTGTAAAACATTTAAAAAGCCACTCGGGAGCTCCAGTCTAATGTGAAAGTAAGTTTGTGGAAAGCTACATGGTAAGGAATAGATGAACCAGAGGTACACACACACAGAGACAGAGACAGAGACAGAGACAGAGAGAGAGAGAGAGAGAGAGAGAGACAGAGAGAGAGAGAGAGAGAGAGAGAGACAGAGAGAGATGGAGAGAGAGAGAAAGAGAGAGAGAGAAAGAGAAAGAGAAAGAGAGAGAGAGAGAAAGAGACAGAGAGACAGAGAGAGAGGGAGATACGCACCAATAAAGGAAGGCTGGAAGAGGGTCTCTGGGCAACGGAAACGCTCGTTACCGATGGTGATGACCTGACCGTCAGGCAGCTCATAGCTTTTCTCCAGAGAGGAGGAGGAGGCAGCGGTGGCCATCTCATTCTCAAAGTCCAGGGCCACGTAGCACAGCTTCTCCTTGATGTCACGCACGATCTCACGCTCGGCTGTAGGGGGCAGATTCAGAGTGTTGGTGAATCAAGTTCTACATTAGACGCTACATAAAGGCTAGGTAGAGCCTCATAGACGCTACGTAGAGCCTCAAAGATGTTCTCTCATCTTGTCTATGTATAACTTTATCCTATATGTGTCCATCTTACCGGTGGTCACGAAGGAGTAGCCACGCTCTGTCAGGATCTTCATCAGGTAGTCAGTGAGGTCGCGACCCGCCAGATCCAGACGCATGATGGCGTGGGGCAGAGCATAACCCTCATAGATGGGCACGTTGTGGGTCACACCATCACCTGAGTCCAGCACAATACCTGAGGAAAGGATGGAGGTGGACACAGATCACGGACCAGCTGATTTTCACGTATAACTTGTGGTTGGATGTGATACTGTAGTGCAGGGCTCGACAACAGGTGGCCTCTACACTAAATACTGGGCCGCAATACTTTTTATTTTGCTCCCCCAAAGTTTAGTAAAAAATGTGAATATATATTTTTTAAAGACTGCAAAATCACCAGGAATTCAGCAAAAAATAATAATCTGTTCCCAAGTATTTCCACTCATAAAAAGAGAGACATATGTGATAGTGTCTCAATGTAATGAAGGTCTGAAATTATCATGTAATTTTCGATATAACATCTATTTTGGGGCTTTACTTGTGGTCAATTTGCAGTGTACAAATGATTATAATTATGTTCCGGCTCCCCCTGACCATCCGCTCGGACAAAAACGTCCCACGTCTGAATCTAGTTGTCTATCCCTGTTGTAGTAGATCCCTATCCCTACAGAGTCTCTAAGGTATCATGTGAGTAATGTGAGCAGCACTTGTTAAAGTTATTGTGGTTCTGGTAAATGTGATGGTCTGACGTCCTGTGGAAACTCACCAGTGTTACAACCAGAGGAAATAGAATGGAACAGCTTTATGTTCATCTTAAATGGTGTAAACTACGACTCATGTAATGAAAGGTTGCATGAGACACAAGAATACACTGGATCTGAATTGTATGTTAATGTATGGAGTCTTTCTCCTCTGCTCGTTTCTCACCGGTGGTACGACCGGAGGCGTACAGGGACAGCACGGCCTGGATGGCCACGTACATGGCGGGGACGTTGAAGGTCTCAAACATGATCTGGGTCATCTTCTCCCTGTTGGCCTTGGGGTTCAGGGGGGCCTCAGTGAGCAGGGTGGGGTGCTCCTCAGGAGCCACACGCAGCTCGTTGTAGAAGGTGTGGTGCCAGATCTGGTAGAGGAAGTAGAGGACAGACACGGTCAGAGACGTGGTTCTGGAACAATATAACACATTGTGAGATAGAGAAATATTAAGCTGTCCCTTTGAAGTCATGCTGTTTGGCATAATTTAGCTCCAAAAATATTTCCTATGTTGCTTTTAAAAAACTATTTATGTGTGTCGATAAGTCTTAACTTCATATTGGATAGTATCCTTCACTTCCAGTCTCTAAGTATATGTGTATCTTGAGAAATTAAGTTTTTATCATCTTACAATCGTGTCCAATATCTCTAGTAGCATCTCGTCTCTCATACCCACCTTCTCCATGTCATCCCAGTTGGTGATGATGCCGTGCTCGATGGGGTACTTCAGAGTCAGTATACCTCTCTTGCTCTGAGCCTCGTCTCCCACATAGCTGTCCTTCTGTCCCATTCCCACCATCACACCCTGCATAGAGGAGAAGCATAGGTCAGGAGAGTTCACAATACGCACAACGCGTGGATCAAACTTTACCCCAAATTTACGCATGGCTAGACGTGCGTCTTATTACCAATGCAATGCTACAAACGTAAACTACACTACATTATCTGTGTCACTACATCACAATATGTCACCTTATAGCCTCGTAACTTCTACGTCATGGCATAAGTACACAAACAAATCCGTTAGTAACCGGCAATGGCTATCCGTTCTTTCTCAGCAAGTAGCGTACCTGGTGACGGGGGCGTCCAACGATGGATGGGAACACAGCGCGGGGAGCGTCATCACCGGCGAACCCAGCCTTGACCAGGCCAGAGCCGTTGTCGCACACGAGGGCGGTAGTCTCATCGTCGTCACACATGATTGGTCTTGTTTAGGATGACCTTCTGTTGGGAGGAGAGACACGGCGGTAAGAGCTCCGTCTGGGCGCTTATTACAGTAACACCATAACAAACACCCAGTACATGAGCTTATCACTAGACTGGAGGCTACCTCTATGCATTAATTAACAGTTAAGCACTATAGCGACATTGAAGCACTTGTTACATTAAAGACATGACTGGTGAATTATCATATCATAATGGTTTTATATAAACAGTGCCTATTTTCATGATATCTGTTTTATTTTGTCATACTTTCACTATTTCAAAGTGCAAATATTTCAAATGTTCCTAGAAAGACCTTTTCAAAAGTGTTGTTGAAATAACCTAGTCCTCTTACGGGCCACTGATAACCTATCTTCTCCCTCTTTGTCAGAGCTTCCCTGTAAAGCCAAAAAGGGACATAGTAGAGCCCCCCACACCACAGTCTCTATTCTTAGCCATGGCCCTTGTCATTCCAAAAAGCAGCCTCACGGAACACTACATCCCCTCCCTCCTCTACCCCTTTCCTCCCCCCTCCTCCCCTATCTCTAACAGAGCTATGTCGCAGCTGAAGGAGCTTGTCTGTTGACAAGTAACAGTGGTGGCCTGGAGGTCCCTCCTCAGCTGTCGGCACAACAGTAACTCCTGTTTCCCATGGATGGGAGCTGGACAGAATGTGCTACTGTCCCTCCAGTCCCTCTCCAAACCTACCTCTATCCTTCCATCCATCCTTCTATCCCTTCATCCATCCCTCTATCATTCCATCCATCCCTCTATCCTTCCATCCATCCCTCTATCCTTCCATCCATCCTTCTATCCCTTCATCCATCCCTCTATCATTCCATCCATCCCTCTATCCTTCCATCCATCCCTCTATCCTTCCATCCATCCCTCTATCCTTCCATCCATCCCTCTATCCTTCCTTCCATCCCTCTATCCTTACTTCCATCCCTCTATCATTACTTCCATCCCTCTATCATTACATCCATCCCTCTATCCCTTCATCCATCTTTCCATCCCCCTCTCCAGCCCTGGTCTGACAGATTCCTTCAAAGCAAGTGTTACTATCGCTCCAGTCCCCTCTCTCTATACCTCTATCCTTCCTTCCTTCCTTCCTTCCTTCCTTCCTTCCTTCCTTCCTTCCTTCCTTCCTTCCTTCCTTCCTTCCTTCCTTCCTTCCTTCCTTCCTTCCTTCCTTCCTTCCTTCCTTCCCTCCCCAGCCCGCTGCTCCCTTCAAAGCATGTGTTACTGTCCCTCCATACCTCCCTCCAGTCCACCTCTCTCTCTATCGCTTCATCCGTCTATCACTCTATCCATCACCCTACAGCCAGCTTCATCTGTCTATCCATCACCCTCCAGCCAGCCAGCCCCTGAGTCTGATCCCTCCAACCCTGGCTTGACAGCTCCCTTCATTAGTGGCCTAGAGGCCTGGCAGCTCCCTTCATTAGTGGCCTAGAGGCCTGGCAGCTGGTCAGTGTGTGGTCATTAGTGATCAGGAAGCCTGAGGCCTGGTCAGGATGCCTGGCCAGTGGTCAGGAGTCGGAAGGCCCGGTACTACACAGTGGCCACTCTACCCCCCCCCCCCCCCCCCTAATCCACCAGAGCCACAGGTCACTGTTCACACGTGTTGCCACCAGCATGGCCTGTCACCAGCATGTGTTGCCAACAGCATGGCATGTCAATCAATCACAACAAGCCCTGGCTGCCGGGCAACTGCCGCTGTCCTGCACTCTCTTTCTCCCCATTCAACTCCCTTCATTTATCCATTTCTCTCTTCAGCTCTTTCTTTCTCCTAATATTCTTTCTTCACAATTTCTCTCAAAACAATTCTTTCTCAAGCTCTCTCATGAACATCCTTCTCTAAAAGCCAATTAGAAGTAGGTAGACACCCATTGCAGGGGTTAACTCTCTCCCATTGCAGGGGTTAACTCTATCTCTATGTGCTCTCTCTTTCAATTACAATAGTAGCTCCCGGCTGTTAAACCAAGATCCTGGCCTTTCTTCGCTTTCCAAAATGACAACAACACAGTGCAGAATGCTCTCTAAGAATAGCTGACAAAGTGTGGATCCTTTCCCAGCACTAACAAGTCATGTAGTCATCTTCCTCTCAGAACCCCACTCCCTGTCGTCGTCTGTCTGAAGTAGTCCAATAATCAATTAAACAGAGCGGCTACTGGTACTGGGCAGTACTGAGTCCACTAGAGAAACAGTGTTATAGACAGTACTGAGTCCACTAGAGAGAGAAACAGTGTTATAGACAGTACTGAGTCCACTAGAGAGAGAAATTGTGTTATAGACAGTACTAAGTCCACTAGAGAAACAGTGTTATAGACAGTACTGAGTCCAGTAGAGAAACAGTGTTATAGACAGTACTGAGTCCACTAGAGAAACAGTGTTATAGACAGTACTGAGTCCAGTAGAGAAACAGTGTTATAGACAGTACTGAGTCCACTAGAGAGAGAAACAGTGTTATAGACAGTACTGAGTCCAGTAGAGAAACAGTGTTATAGACAGTACTGAGTCCACTAGAGAAACAGTGTTATATACAGTACTGAGTCCAGTAGAGAAACAGTGTTATAGACAGTACTGAGTCCAGTAGAGAAACAGTGTTATAGACAGTACTGAGTCCAGTAGAGAAACAGTGTTATAGACAGTACTGAGTCCACTAGAGAAACAGTGTTATAGACAGTACTGAGTCCACTAGAGAAACAGTGTTATAGACAGTACTGAGTCCACTAGAGAAACAGTGTTATAGACAGTACTGAGTCCAGTAGAGAAACAGTGTTATAGACAGTACTGAGTCCACTAGAGAGAGAAACAGTGCTATAGACAGTACTGAGTCCACTAGAGAGAGAAACAGTGTTATAGACAGTACTGAGTCCAGTAGAGAGAGAAACAGTGTTATAGACAGTACTGAGTCCAGTAGAGAAACAGTGCTATAGACAGTACTGAGTCCAGTAGAGAAACAGTGTTATAGACAGTACTGAGTCCACTAGAGAGAAACAGTGCTATAGACAGTACTGAGTCCACTAGAGAGAGAAACAGTGATATAGACAGTACTGACTCCACTAGAGAAACAGTGCTATAGACAGTACTGAGTCCAGTAGAGAAACAGTGCTATAGACAGTACTGAGTCCACTAGAGAAACGGTGTTATAGACAGTACTGAGTCCACTAGAGAGAGAAACAGTGTTATAGACAGTACTGAGTCCACTAGAGAAACAGTGTTATATACAGTACTGAGTCCAGTAGAGAAACAGTGTTATAGACAGTACTGAGTCCAGTAGAGAAACAGTGTTATAGACAGTACTGAGTCCAGTAGAGAAACAGTGCTATAGACAGTACTGAGTCCAGTAGAGAAACAGTGTTATAGACAGTACTGAGTCCAGTAGAGAAACAGTGTTATAGACAGTACTCAGTGTTATAGACAGTACTCAGTGCTACAGGGCAGTAGTGGAACATGAACAAAGCAAATGAAGACACTCACCAAGTTGTACGCCAAGACTGGAGTTTCCACTGGGATAAAGGATGAGGGTGAGAGGTGTCCCTTAAATATTCCCCCTTGTCCCAGGACCAGCGGCCTGGAGCCTGGAGGCGGGACCAAGAGTTTATACAAGCCCAAATAAGAACTTCTAGATAACGGTTCACTAGAAAAAGTCTATCCTGTGTCACTCAGAGGCCTCCTTCCTGACGGGACGCCATCTAAAACAGAGTGTTGTTACCTAGGAGACGGTGGGTTCTAGTACCGCCTCTGACTGCCTGACTGCCTGGGTGTCCGACTGGTAGAAAAATAAGGAAATGTTTGGCAGAGGGAAGTGAAAGGGATTATTTCTAGATTTCTTTCCATTATTGTGTTATATGGTTGATTATAGTTGGGTCATGATGAAGTAGGTGTTAACTGATTGATGTGAAATAATTCTCTTTCATTCTGACGTTTGACGTTTATAAAAGGAGGAAGACGATTAGCTCAGACAATGCAATAAAACTGTCAAGGAATTTCTGGCCTTTTGGGATTTGGGGAGAGAAAATAGTCTACTGTTATATCGGATTTAGCCGGTGTGTTATTGTGTCATAATGGAGAGAAGGAAAGACAATTCATCTGTATGTTTTACATCATTTGCATAGAGATTTGGATATTTATATCGATTATAAATTACTAAAGCATACATTGACAATGTTGATCCTTTTTCTTTTACATCTGAACGACTATAAAAAACCCTACAAGTGTTGACGCTGAATATGACAGGAGCTTATTGATCCGGCAGGTCTGTTTTTGTTGACGAAGGGCATTTGATTTGTTCACCCTGTCCCACATCTTTAAGCTCATAACAGACAATCAAAACATTATTTATTCACGTCAATCATCCAATATCGCTCTACCGGTTGTCATCTCATCCCAACACGGAGTGAAATATTGAAGTCACAACTTAACACAGACCCTGTATTGTATTTACATAGCCTAACTGAAACTTGAAGCTTGAAATCTCAGCTCCATTCACTGAAACTGTCCTCCTGTCCATGACCCAGTGAGACAGTCACGTTAATATGACTAAGCTCAGATGGGGGTGTTTGTCAAAGGGGGGGGGAGATAGGCGGTGGGGGTGTAACTTTAGACCCCCCCTGGGGGCATCTCGTTAAAAAGTGGTTTGAGGGGCAGTCCAGTCTGTGGTGGGATAGTGCCTGTGGTGGGATAGTGTCTGTGGTGGGATAGTGTCTGTGGTGGGATAGTGCCTGTGGTGGGATAGTGCCTGTGGTGGGATAGTGCCTGTGGTGGGATAGTGCCTGTGGTGGGATAGTGTCTGTAGTGGGATAGTGTCTGTGGTGGGATAGTGCCTGTGGTGGGATAGTGTCTGTGGTGGGATAGTGTCTGTGGTGGGATAGTGCCTGTGTACATTTTCCAGCCAAGAGCCGTTGTGGTATGTTTGAGAGTGAAGAGCCAGAAACATGCCAGACAGCTGGGGGGGGGTTAAGAGAGTGACAGAGGGGGGTGGGAAGGGGGTTAGAAGTTAAGAGAGGGGGGGCAGGGAGAGAGACAGAGAGAGGGAGAGAGAGAGAGAGAGAGAGAGAGAGAGAGAGAGAGAAGAGAGAGAGGGGGTCCAAAGTTCAGACCGTCTGCTCGGCTTGGCTCTGCGGGTCTTGGGGACAGCCTGTGGCAGCAGCCGGGCGGTAACTTTGCTCTGATTGGCGCCTCTCTCTCCTTTTAGGGGCATGCTGGGTAACAGGTGTCGGCGGCTGCACATTGTGGCAGCTCCTGGAGGTAACGTCCTCTGCCACAACTCCTTTTTCGTCACCTCCCTCTTTGGGGTGACAGAGAGGGTTTTCCCTCCGTGGCCACATACACTCTGGCTTTGTGTCCTATCAGGAGACAGAGGTTTTAAAAAATATATATATAGAGTCTTGGCCCAGTAAGGTCCAATAGGAATGCGGTATTCCATTTGTAGCTGCTGGACGTGTACTGTTGATGTACCTCAAAGGGAGTATCTTTAGATAACCTACTCATGATGACCTAATCTCAGCCTTTAAAGAAGATAAGTGTTTCACACCAAAAACGTCCTTCAAGGGTTCTTGTATCTATATTGAGCCCTTTGCGTTCCAATCTACATTCCCTTTTTATCTGCATCGCTGTTTGTCACTTATTTCCTTTGGTGCAAATAAATTAAACCTAATATTGGAGAATAATTGCTGGATTGAATACATACACTGCATTCGGAAAGTATTCAGACCCCTTCACTATTTCCACATTGGTACGTTACAGCCTTATTCTAAAATGGATGAAAATATATATTTTTTCTCCCCTTTATCAATCTACACACAATAGCCCACAATGAAAAACAGGTGTTTAGACATTTTGGCAAATGTATTAAAAATAAAAAACTGAAATATCACATTTACATTAGTATTCAGACCCTTTACTCAGTAATTTGTTGAATCACCGTTGGCAGCGATTACAGCCTTGAGTCTTCTTGGGTATGACGGTACAAGCTTGGCACAACTGTATTTGGGGAGTTTCTCCCATTCTTCTCTGCAGATCCTCTCAAGCACTGTCAGGTTGGATGGGGAGCGTCGCTGCACAGCTTTTTTTCAGGTCTCTGCAGAGATGTTAGATTGGGTTCAAGTCCGGGCTCTGGCTGGGCCACTCAAGGACATTCAGAGACGTGTCCCGAAGCCACTCCTGCATTGTCTTGGCTGTGTGCTTAGGGTCATTGTCCTGTTGAATGGTTAAACTTCACCCCAATCTGAGGTCCTGAGTGCTCTTGAGCAGGTTTTCATCAAGGATCAATCTGTACTTTGCTCCATTCGTCTTTCCCTCGATCCAGACTAGTTTTCCAGTCCCTGCCGCTGAAAAACATCCCCACAGCATGACGATGCCACCACCATGCTCCACCGTAGGGATGGTGCCAGGTTTCCTACAGATGTGATGCTTGGCATTCAGGCCAAAGAGTTTAATCTTGGTTTCATCAGACCAGAGAATCTTGTTTCTCATGGTCCGAGAGTCATTTAGGTGCCTTTTGGCAAACTCCAAGCGAGCTGTCATTTGCCTTTTACTGAGGATTGGCTTCTGTCTGGCCACTTCCATAAAGGCATGATTGGTAGAGTGCTGCAGAGATGGTTGACCTTCTGGAAGGTTCTCTCATCTCTACAGAGGAATTCTGGAGCTCTTTCATAGTGGCCATTGGGTTCTTGGTCAGCATTGAAGGCCCTTCTCCGACGATTGCTCAGTTTGGCCAGGTGGCCAGCTCTAGGAAGAGTCTTGGTGGTTCCAAACTTCTTCCATATAAGAATGATGGAGGCCACTGTGTTCTTTGGGACCTTCAATGCTGCAGAAATGTTTAGGTACCCTTCCCCAGATCGGTGCCTCGACACAATCCTGTCTCAGAACTCTACAGACGATTCCTTTGACCTCATGGCTTGGTTTTTGCTCTGACATGCACTGTCAACTGTGGGACCTTATTTAGACATGTGCCTTTCCAAATCATGTCCAATAAATTGAATTTACCACAGGTGGACTCCAATCAAGTTGTAGAAACATCTCAAGGATGATCAATGGAAAAAGGATGCACCTGAGCTTAATTTTGAGTCTCAAAGCAAAGGGTCTGAATACTTATTTAAGTAAGGTATAAAAACCTGTTTTCACTTTGTCACTATGGGGTATTGTGATGTCACTATGGGGTATTGTGACGTCACTATGGGGTATTGTGAAATCATTATGGGGTATTGTGTGCAGATTGAGGACATCTTTTAATTTAATCCATTTTAAAATAAGGCTGTAATGTAACAAAATGTGGAAAAAGTGAAAGGGTTTTGAATACTTTCCAAATGCACTGTATTGAGGAAGTTCCTGGTGGATCTCTTCACAGAACACAAGTCCTGTTAGAAACAATACTGTCATATGACAGCGTGTGCTACACCTCCGCCCGTCCACCAGCCATCAAAAGGGGGAGATGGATGGATGGCGAAGTGTGGTGTCTTACACTATGTCCCGTTTCAGCTGGTGACCCAACACTACGAGGTTTTGAAGGCATTTACACTTCCCTGGTTGTGTGGCAGGTAGCCTAACGTTTGAGAGCATTGGGCCAGTAACCAAAAGATCGCTGGTTCAAATCCCCGAGCCAGGAAGGTGGGGGAAAAAAAACTGCCGTTCTGCCCTTGAGCAAGGCAGATATCCCCCAACAACAACTCCTCCTCGGGCGCTGATGATGTCGATTAAGGCAGCCTTCTGCATCTCTCTGATTGAGGGGTTAAATGTGGAAGACACATTTCGGTTGAAAGCATTCAGTTGTGCAACTGACTAGGTTTCCCTTGTCCCATCAGGATTATATGTGATCATTTTCTCAACTCAGTGCCTGTGTCCCAATAGCACTCTATTCTCTATGTAGTGTACTACATAGTGGATAGGGTGCCATTGGGATGCAAAACAGTGTCGTAGGGGATATATTTACTGGATGATGTGCTGTGCTGTGGAGAGGCTATGTTTACTGGATGATGTGCTGTGGAGAGGCTAAGGGGTATATTTACTGGGGGTTAACACAGCAGATGCAGGTCTTCAGGATTCCCTTGTACACTAGTGTGTTCCTACAGCTGTCAGTGAGGGAGGAGAATAGTAGAGTGGAGGAGGGATGAGGGAGGAGGGAGGAGAATAGTAGATTGAAGGAGGAAGGAGAATAGTAGAGTGGAGGAGGAAGGAGAATAGTAGAGTGGAGGAGGAAGGAGAATAGTAGAGTGGAGGAGGGAGACTAATAGTAGAGTGGAGGAGGGATGAGGGAGGAGAATAGTAGAGTGGAGGAGGAAGGAGAATAGTAGAGTGGAGGAGGAAGGAGAATAGTAGAGTGGAGGAGGGAGACTAATAGTAGAGTGGAGGAGGGATGAGGGAGGAGAATAGTAGAGTGGAGGAGGAAGGAGAATAGTAGAGTGGAGGAGGAAGGAGAATAGTAGAGTGGAGGAGGAAGGAGAATAGTAGAGTGGAGGAAGTAGAAGAATAGTAGAGTGGATGAGGGATGAGGGAGGAGGAAGGAGAATAGTAGAGTGGAGGAGGAAGGAGAATAGTAGAGTGGAGGAGGAAGGAGAATAGTAGAGTGGAGGAGGGAGACTAATAGTAGAGTGGAGGAGGAAGGAGAATAGTAGAGTGGAGGAGGAAGGAGGATAGTAGAGTGGAGGAGGAAGGAGAATAGTAGAGTGGAGGAGGGAGACTAATAGTAGAGTGGAGGAGGGATGAGGGAAGAGAATAGTAGAGTAGAGGAGGAAGGAGAATAGTAGAGTGGAGGGAGACTAATAGTAGAGTGGAGGAAGTAGAAGAATAGTAGAGTGGAGGAGGGATGAGGGAGGAGAATAGTAGAGTGGAGGAAGTAGAAGAATAGTAGAGTGGAGGAGGAAGGAGAATAGTAGAGTGGAGGAAGTAGAAGAATAGTAGAGTGGAGGAGGAAGGAGAATAGTAGAGTGGAGGAGGGAGGAGAATAGTAAAGTGGAGGAGGAAGGAGAATAGTAGAGTGGAGGAGGAAGGAGAATAGTAGAGTGGAGGAGGGAGGAGAATAGTAGAGTGGAGGAGGAAGGAGAATAGTAGAGTGGAGGAGGGAGGAGAATAGTAGAGTGGAGGAGGGAGGAGAATAGTAGAGTGGAGGAGGGAGGAGAATAGTAGAGTGGAGGAGGGAGGAGAATAGTAGAGTGGAGGAGGGAGGAGAATAGTAGAGTGGAGGAGGGAGGAGAATAGTAGAGTGGAGGAGGGAGGAGAATAGTAGAGTGGAGGAGGAAGGAGAATAGTAGAGTGGATGAGGGATGAGGGAGGAGGAAGGAGAATAGTAGAGTGGAGGAGGGAGGAGAATAGTAAAGTGGAGGAGGGAGGAGAATAGTAGAGTGGAGGAGGAAGGAGAATAGTAAAGTGGAGGAGGGAGGAGAATAGTAGAGTGGAGGAGGAAGGAGAATAGTAAAGTGGATGAGGGAGGAGGAAGGAGAATAGTAGAGTGGAGGAGGGAGGAGAATAGTAAAGTGGAGGAGGGAGGAGAATAGTAAAGTGGAGGAGGGAGGAGAATAGTAGAGTGGAGGAGGGAGGAGAATAGTAGAGTGGATGAGGGATGAGGGAGGAGGAAGGAGAATAGTAGAGTGGAGGAGGGAGGAGAATAGTAGAGTGGATGAGGGATGAGGGAGGAGGAAGGAGAATAGTAGAGTGGAGGAGGGAGGAGAATAGTAAAGTGGAGGAGGAAGGAGAATAGTAAAGTGGAGGAGGGAGGAGAATAGTAGAGTGGAGGAGGAAGGAAAATAGTAAAGTGGAGGAGGAAGGAGAATAGTAGAGTGGAGGAGGAAGGAGAATAGTAGAGTGGATGAGGGATGAGGGAGGAGGAAGGAGAATAGTAGAGTGGAGGAGGGAGGAGAATAGTAGAGTGGATGAGGGATGAGGGAGGAGGAAGGAGAATAGTAGAGTGGAGGAGGGAGGAGAATAGTAAAGTGGAGGAGGGAGGAGAATAGTAGAGTGGAGGAGGGAGGAGAATAGTAGAGTGGAGGAGGGAGGAGAATAGTAGAGTGGAGGAAGGAGAATAGTAGAGTGGAGGAGGAAGGAGAATAGTAAAGTGGAGGAGGAAGGAGAATAGTAGAGTGGAGGAGGAAGGAGAATAGTAGAGTGGAGGAGGAAGGAGAATAGTAGAGTGGATGAGGGATGAGGGAGGAGGGAGGAGAATAGTAGAGTGGAGGAGGAAGGAGAATAGTAAAGTGGAGGAGGAAGGAGAATAGTAGAGTGGAGGAGGAAGGAGAATAGTAGAGTGGAGGAGGGAGGAGAATAGTAGAGTGGAGGAGGAAGGAGAATAGTAGAGTGGAGGAGGAAGGAGAATAGTAAAGTGGAGGAGGGAGACTAATAGTAGAGTGGAGAAGGGAGACTAATAGTAGAGTGGAGGAGGGAGACTAATAGTAAAGTGGAGGAGGGAGACTAATAGTAGAGTGGAGGAAGGAGAATAGTAAAGTGGAGGAGGAAGGAGAATAGTAGAGTGGAGGAGGAAGGAGAATAGTAGAGTGGAGGAGGGAGGAGAATAGTAGAGTGGAGGAGGGATGAGGGATGAGGGAGGAGAATAGTAGAGTGGAGGAGGAAGGAGAATAGTAGAGTGGAAGAGGAAGGAGAATAGTAGAGTGGAGGAGGGAGGAGAATATTAGAGTGGAGGAGGAAGGAGAATAGTAGAGTGGAGGAGGAAGGAGAATAGTAAAGTGGAGGAGGAAGGAGAATAGTAGAGTGGAGGAGGGAGGAGAATAGTAGAGTGGAGGAGGGATGAGGGAGGAGGAAGGAGAATAGTAGAGTGGAGGAGGGATGAGGGAGGAGGGAGGAGAATAGAAAAGTGGAGGAGGGAGGAGAATAGTAGAGTGGATGAGGGATGAGGGAGGAGGGAGGAGAATAGTAAAGTGGAGGAGGGAGGAGAATAGTAGAGTGGAGGAGGGATGATCTGAACAACAAATACAGTAACTGTCTCTTCATAGGGTCAACGGTTTCAGTTTGAACTCGAAGAGCGCCTCCCTAAAAAGCGATTATGAAGAACTTTTGACAGTGTTTTTTGATTTGTTTTAAGATTTTAACACTAACTCACCGAAGGTACTGTAAGTAGTGGTGGAAATACTGCATGTGTCCTCTGATTCATTTGGCCCTCGAGTCCATCAACACTTCCAGCTTTGACGTCCATGTTTATTAATCCTTCCTTGACAAACATAGGAAACATTTAAGACATTCAACAACATGAACTGTCATGCATACATAAAGCAGAACACTGAGGTAGAACAACAGATTAACAACAAAGGAACGATTCAAAACCAACATCATTTTAATAAAGTGGAGAACAAATATCATACATTGTTACCATCAGCGGTGGAAATGGAAAATAAATCCCTCTGGTTCCCCACCAAGTTGTTCATGACCAGGTGACCCCAAGCACAGTGAGAGTTGACCAGGATAACCAGGTGACACCAAGCCCAGTGAGAGTTGACCAGGATAACCAGGTGACCCCAAGCCCAGTGAGAGTTGACCAGGATAACCAGGTGACACCAAGCCCAGTGAGAGTTGACCAGGATAACCAGGTGACCCCAAGCCCAGTGAGAGTAGACCAGGATAACCAGGTGACACCAAGCCCAGTGAGAATTGACCAGGATAACTAGGTGACACCAAGCCCAGTGAGAGTTGACCAGGATAACCAGGTGACACCAAGCCCAGTGAGAGTTGACCAGGATAACCAGGTGACCCCAAGCCCAGTGAGAGTTGACCAGGATAACCAGGTGACACCAAGCCCAGTGAGAATTGACCAGGATAACCAGGTGACACCAAGCCCAGTGAGAGTTGACCAGGATGACCAGGTGACCCCAAGCCCAGTGAGAGTTGGCCAGGATAACCAGGTGACACCAAGCCCAGTGAGAGCTGACCAGGATAAGCAGAATAGGTCTGACCAGGTCTCTTTTGGGGGACCTTCTTCCTTATAAGGTGAAGCAGGCGGCCCAGGATTTGTCTGCCTGTGTCTGTTTCTGACAGCTGCCTGGCCTGCCTTGGTCAACCCCCCAGCACTGTGCATGCCTTGGTGTGTGTGTGTGTGTGTGTGTGTGTGTGTGTGTGTCTCAACCCCCATCAGCAATGGGTAGTCATCCCAGTAGGCAGCTGTTCCAATGACCACAAATGTTTTATAAAATGCACTTCAACTTTGTAGACGTGATTTTTGTTTACCATTCAAAATGACGTCTTTATCCATCACAGGCTTGTGCAGCCTAGCAGTGTGATAAAAAAAAAGGTACATTTAAGTGAAAAATCAAGCTAGAGGTATACAGTCTCTCGCTTGGAGTGGTGGTTGGCCATTGGTATATGATGGCCCATTGGTATATGATGGCCCATTGGTATATGATGGCCCATTGGTATATGATGGCCCATTGGTATATGATGGCCCATTGGTATGTGATGGCCCATTGGTACGTGATGGCCCATTGGTATGTGTTGGCCCATTGGTATATGATGGCCCATTGGTACATGATGGCCCATTGGTACATTCATTGCAAAGGACTTTCGTTGTATTTTAAGGCCACCAGCAGATGTTCAGTTCACGGCAACATTTTGACTTCACACCTGTTGTTTGGTTACTGGGACTGAGAGACTGAGAGCAACTGTGGGGAAGGAACCATGACTTTAGACAAACTGCTTATCTGTTTTACTGTTTTCAAAGAAATGTTATTTGTATCATAAAAACTGTTAGTGGACATAAAAACAACAACAAACATACTACTGAACTGAATGACTCTGAGGGAGGAACAAAATGGAGATCCTTGACAGCAGGCTAATTGTATTCTCAGTTGTCCCCTGTCCTTAACGCTATGTGATGGGATGTGTGTGCCCACGTGCCGTCTCTAACAGCTGCTGGCAGTACAGCAGTAGACAGAATGCACCGTGAGAGGTATATCAATCAAGAACAGCAATAGAAATATCACTCAAATCGATGTGTGTTTCTCACTGTAAATCACTGACAGACAGTAGCTGTCGGCAGAGGAGTGGTAGTAAGGCATGGCACCATCAATTCTCTCTTTCCTGAGGCCCCTGACAGACTCTAGAGGTGAGATTATATTGACTACTTAAGAGCTCTATACTCTCTGAGACAGAATTTAGATGCAGTTGGACATCTTGTTGAGCCGTGGTGGGAAAAGTACTAAATTGTCATACTTGAGTAAAAAGTAAAGATACCTTAATAGAAAATGACTCAAGTAAAAGTGAAAGTCACCCAGTAAAATACTACTTGAGTAAAAGTCTAAAAGTATTTGATTTTAAATATACTCATGTATCAAAAGTAAATGTAATTGCAAAAATATACTTAAGTATCGAAAGTAAATAATTTTTAAAATTCCTTATATTAAGCAAACCAGACGGCACGATTTTCTTGTTTTTGTCATTTATGGATCACCAGGGGCACACAGTAGGGATGACCAGGAATGTTCTCTCGATAAGTATGTGAATTGGACCATTTTCCTGTCAAAATATAATGAGTCCTTTTGGATGTCAGGGGAAAATTTATGGAGTAAAAAGTACATTATTTTCTTTAGGAATGTAGTGAAGTAAAAGTAAAAGTTGTCACAAAAATATAAATAGTAAAGTAAAGTAGATACCCCCCCCCCAAAAAAAACTACTTATGTAGTACTTTAAAGTATTTTTACTTAAAGTACTTTCCACCCCGTTGTTGAGTACGCTCTAAAAGAATGTCCACGCGAGGTTGGAGCATGAGTAAGTCATGCAATTTGAAAAAGGTGAAAATAAGAATGAATTATAGTGTTTTATCTGCATTATTACCTTACTTATTTTAATTATAACTGAATTCTCAATTTAAATAGCTAAACAGTTTGCCATCTACTGCCATTCTGTGAATGTGTGTTACAATCTACTGCCATTCTGTGAATGTGTGTTACAATTTACTGCCAGGTGACGTGTGTGTGTGTGTAACTGTGTTTTACAGTGTAACTGTGTTTTACAGTGTGTTGTCATTGACCGGCATTCCGATGTGTGGTTGTGTTTTACAGTGTGCTGAGAGAGGGACCTGTAGTAGGGAGTGGGGCAGTTTGAAGGCAGATGAGGTCGTGCCAACAGTTTGTCACATAGTGTCAGCTCTATAAATATGTGAAGTGCTTTGGAAGTTTCCATGTCAGCACTAACCCTGTTGTTGTCCTGTGCTGCTACAGGTGTGTGGTGGTTGGGGGAGTGTGTGTGTGTGTGTGTGTGGCTACATTGCACATACTGTATAATGTCCTACAATTCACCTGTATTGTGAATTACATTCATATCAACACTAAACAGAGTAGTTTACAAGATGAGTTTTGGAGGAAGACCCTGAATGGTTGGTCAAATTTACCATCACACAGCTGAGGAAGACATACTGCACTAAGCCTAAATCACCAAACAAAATCAACCCCGTGCAGGGTGGAAGACAACTGATGAAGGCATTTTTGACAGGACACAACAGCGAGCTAATAGCTAGCCTAGAAGTCATGGGGAGAGTTTAAATATATGACTGACAAAAATAGCATTTATTTCATTATATTTTTACACTAACTGGAGAACAGAGCCATCTTCTGCCCAAAACTCCCCCAAATAGCCTGTGTAAAAAATTAAATAAAAAATTCTGCATTGCATTTTATATAATATGAAATATGCATTGAACCCATACAATGTCTTTTTTTTCATGTCTATTTTACAATTTATCTGAGCAAGATGCAGTGCTCCTTTTTGCAAATTAACTTATTTCATTGGCTGAGGCGATGTTAGCAACCTCAAAGCGTTTCCACAGCAACAGGAGACATGGTGGACGAAAAGAAAGAAAGTTATCCAACTGTTGATACGTATTCATCTAAATGTTTTTTTCTTCTTTTCGTGACAGCGTGTATATTCTGTCAAATGAGGATGGTCCCCCTGCGGCTGAGCCTACACTGCAAGACTTTCCAAATTGTTGGAACTATCTCTAACAACGAGGGGAGAATCCCCCGTTCTGCATTAGAATGTTATTTAGTGAGTATTTATACAAAGGGTGGGTCTAATTCTGAATGTCGATTGGTTAAAACCACATTCCAGACGATGTCTATTCAAGCAATAAGGCCAGAGGGGGTGTGGTATATGACCAATATACCACAGCTAAGGGCTGTTCTTAGTGTCTGGATAAAGCCCTTAGCCGTGGTATATTTGTCATATACCACAAACCCTGAGGTGCCTTATTGCTATTATAAACTGGTTACAGACGTAATTAGAGCAGTAAAAATAAATGTTTGGTCATACCCGTGATATATGGTCTGATATACCACGGCTGTCAGCCAATCAGCCTTCAGGTCTCGAACCACCCAGTTTATAATCCACAAGTTACCACCAGCTAAATCTATGATGTTAAAATGCCTATTTACTCTGTTCCATTTGACTGCGCAATCCACTGTCTCGTCATCCCAGTCAAAAAAAACGTTGTCTCGACCCTAACAACACCTGTGCCAATATATCCTCCAAACACCGGCTTCTCAGGCATAATTACTTAAATAACCCACTATACAATATTAGTTTAACCACACGTCATCATTCAGCAGTATGCAATGACATGCAAATTTCAGTTTGTAGACAATTTCCTGAAAACAAATTAATCTAGGCCTATCATTGACATGTCTTCCCAGTCACAGACCTGAGACCAGCTGCTGCCAAGCCTGTTGGAATGTGTCAGAAACAGCAGAACTGATAGTTGAGGCAACAAGGGCCATTTCAGGCTAGGTTAAAAAATATATACAGGTTAATATGCAGTTAATTTGCATACTGTATACTGCAGGGTTTCCTCAAGCGTGGTGCACGTTTTTTTCCCCTAGCACTACACACAGCTGATTCAACTAACCATCAAGCTTTGATGATTTGAATCAGCTGTGTGGTGTTAGGGGAAAAACCAGAACGTGCACCGAGTTTAGGAAACGCTGGCCTATATCCACAGTAAGACAACGCCTCCTCCTCTTCCTTTCTTCTACAGCGTTTCACTCAGATACTGAGTTTTGTGTCTCTAAAAATATCCATCTTGATATCATCAGTCATGACCAGGGCGATGAGCAAGCCAGCCGATCCTGTAAGTTTTGTATTCAATTCTATGTAATTTATTTATTTACAACATTTCAAAACGCTTTCCTATATTTCTTCACATACCTTTGCTTTCTGAACCTCAGAATGATCCAGAGATTCCTCTGATAGTGGACATCATCCTAACTTCAAGGAGTACACCAACACAGAGAATGGTGCTCAAACTGGGCAAAACTGTTATTATAAACTGGGTGGTTCGAGCCCTGAATGCCGATTGGCTGAAAGCCATGGTATATCAGACCATATACCATCGATATGACAAAACATTTATTTTGATTGCTAAATACATCAGAAACAAGTTTATAATAGCAATAAGGCACCTCCGGGGTTTGTGGTATATTTGCGGCGTGCCTGTATCCAGGCACGCCGCAAAGAACTGTCCTTAGCCGTGGTATATTGGCCATATACCACACCCCCACGGGCCTTATTGCTTAAGTATAATGGGCTGGGCAAACGTCAACAACAGTTGCAAAAACAACTTTGTATTTATCATTCAGGAAAAGTCCACGCTGTCCAGTTATGTGGTGGCGGGTGTCCAATATAGAATGGAAGAACCTTCTGGACTTCTTCAAGGTACAATATACATTATTAGACTATCGAGGCTTCGATGGTCGTTTTCTCACTGTTTTTCTGTCTCGACTCATCCGGGTGTATTGGCTTGGAGTTTGCAGGAGTCCCTGTTTTTGGGCATAAATATTATCCGTATCATTTGTCGGCGACCTTGCAGAGTTTGTATTTTTCTATGGGTCCATTAATGTTCATTTACTGCTTATTCAAGGAAATCTGCCAGAGATGGGGTGAAGAAAATACTTACACATCCTACAATTACTGTTTACCTTAGTCTATCTAGGTCTATCTGGGCGGCAGGGTAGCCTAGTGGTTAGAGCGTTGGACTAGTAACTGGAAGGTTGCAAGTTCAAACCCCCGAGCTGACAAGGTACAAATCTGTCGTTCTGCCCCTGAACAGGCAGTTAACCCACTGTTCCTAGGCCGTCATTGAAAATAAGAATTTGTTCTTAACTGACTTGCCTAGTAAAATAAAGGTAAAATAAAAAAAATAAAATCTACAAGGGTTATCCAGAATGTTATCGACCACAAGCCAGAAGACACATTATTCCATCGCTGTGGATGATTCCAAGTACACTGGAGGATATTGTCCCATGTGGCTCAGCTGGTAGAGCACGGCGCCTGCCTTCGCCAAGATGTGGGTTTGATTCCCATTGGGGACCAGTATGAAAAAAGTCAATGTATGCATTCACAACTGCAAGTCGCTCTGGCTAAGAGTGTCTGCTAAATGACTGAAATGTTAAAATAATATATTTATAAAAAACATAAGCTAAGCCAGACATATCTATGATCATTAAGTGTATTTGTAAAATTGTTGCATTTCTTTATTTTAAATAGATGTGTATGTAGATTTAATTGGTTGGTGTTTTCTGTATAGATAATAAGGGGTGGGAGCCTAGCAGTTAAAAGCATTGGGCCGGTAACCGAAAAGTCGCTGATTCGATTCCCTGAGCCAACTACATGAAAAATCTGTTGATGTGCCCTTGGGCAAGGCTCTTAACCCTAATTGCTGCTGTAAGTCTCTCTGGATAAGAGCGTCTGCTAAATGACTCAAATGTTGTGCTCGGTCCAAGGAGGAGGACTACCTCATTGAGGCTCTGACGGTATGTCTAATTTGATCCCTGTCTCAGGTTTAGGAAATCTAATTCAGAATTGACAATGGTCAGTTGGAGCATATCTTCACTAGCCTGGTTCCAGATCAGTTTGTTTGACAGTCTTGACAACGCCTATGGTCGGCGATGGGAGGACATTGGCCATACAGCAGTAGATCTGGGACTGGTCTAAATTTGAGCATCAGTTTGACCCATTTAAAAAATTAAAATAATGCACATGTGGATTACTGGAGTGTCAATTTGTGGATTTAACCAGTCTGACGGATACCTTCAATCTCCACTGGGTGTCCGAGGCTGGACTTGTTGATAAAGGAAGAAATCAACCGGGTGGTGGAGGAATACAAACTGTCAACTTCTAGTGAGCGGTCCAGTTGCAGTATTAACAAAAAGCTGTCCAGCATCAGTTTATAATATATGTATTGTAGGAGTACAGGGTTGTAGCAAGTACACAGCAATGAGTGTACCATGGTATTATTGCCTTATACCCATATTCAAGCCAGACATAGAATATTGAGATGTTGTGCTGTTTGTTTTCCAATCAGTCTGTCTGCTGGGCCCTCCAGCGGCAGGGAAGAGTACTGTGGCAGAGATACTGTGTAAACATTTAAGATGAAGTTCAGAGGTTATCTACGAGGTCACACCTCTGGTCAGTAAAAGACAGCACTACTCAAATTGTATCTGTCGTTCCCAAAAAGCGTACCTCTTATTTTCTGATAATTCTGAACTATACATTTAAAATACCTGTGTGTCAAAACCATGAAAATCCAATATGCAGAAATGTGTTTTGCACATTTTTGAAAGGTAGACTCAGCGGAATTACGTGGACATTAGGGGCAAGGAAGACATTACAATGAGCGAGATGTGAGACTTCTCTCCCACACAGTATCTGCACAAGTGCACTGGTTCATAACGTGTGGAAACAAAAACAGCGTAGAAGTTTAGCCTCGCGCTTCAACGCTATTAGTTGTTGCGGACATTGACTCACTATGCGGTTTACTTTGCATCTACGTCATATCGCTGAGTCTGAAATACAAAAACGTACAAAGATAAATGTATCAAATATTACATTTCAGGGAGGCTATGCGAAGGGGTTGAGCGGGAGAGTGAAGAGTCAAAAGCAGTTCCCAAGTTCATGGAAAACGTCAGTGGCGACCTGGGCGATGACCAATCATATCGAGTGGTTCGCATGACGAGTTTGACGCTGCGCGACCCATCGCTGGTGATTTTCTCCTGCAAAGAGGGAAAATAAAAATACTAGGATGGAATGTAAGTAATTACATGAGTCATGCAAAAAAAATCTTAGTTAACGTAGATTAACTTTGACATATGCGCAATCGTTTATTTACGAAAATCGCTCAATAGCAAACTAGCTGACATTAACCAGCTAGGTAGCTTTATGGATTGTAGTTCTGGTTGTTTCAATGGTGTTAGGGACTCCTGAGAAAACCAGCAAACTTGGCTTTCGTCTTGTGAAACAGTGGATGCAAAGAATCTAGGAAAGCATTTACTGCAAATTGAATGTACAATATTGTAAGCTTGCCTTGACATGTCCCATGCAATGCAGCTGAAGTAACGTATCTAGCTATTTTCTTGATTGTGGAGTATAAAAATACCTGTAAGCCCATGGATGTGTAGCTAGCTATGAAACGTTATCCGATCTGTGTATGGACCCTAAAATGTTTGGTATAAATATTAGTTCAGAATTTAGCTATGACCCTCAGCTATCATAGCCTGTTGTATCGACTTCAAAACAGTCTGAATGAACCCTATGGGTCGAGTAGAATATAATAAACGTTTTGCCAAGGATGCAAGTCCTATATACATGTAGTTATTACCAAGCATGAGATCCTCACATTGTAGCCTGTACATTGAATATAGTCACTGATCATGTACTCTAAATTGGCAAATAAAGGTGCGATTCAAGTATGAATATCTGAGACATTTCAGTCATATCCAATACCAGGAGTATCAAACTCCATTATTTGAATGATGCTGTGTATGTACGACAATTATTAACTTCCAGTGTTTTTCCAATCCAGGTCCCTCAATGGTTACACATTGTAACTATGCAATAGACTAGAAACTTTAGTTAAAGGCGGATTTATAATTCATATATACAAAAACATATTTGTTTTATTTAAAAACAGTACACTACACTTCCTTTGCATCATGTAACTACTATAAAACCAGTTCATCTCAATAGCAAACACTTCTTCTGCATTGGTCTGATAAACACAGGATAGGCGTAGTATGTCATCAAACGCGACTTCATTTCAACCAGTAGAGAACGTGAAACGCTTTACTGAAAGTTCATTATCCAAGTGTTATAAATACATGCATTATACATGTAATATATTCTAAATAAAATGTTCAACCTGTACTTCCAATGCTCATCTGGCGGCCATTATAAAAACAGATGAAAAGGAAGTTGGGGAGAGGTATGAGAGAGACAAAGTAGTAAGAACAGAGAAGACAGCATATGATTCATGAATTACAGGGTTACCCTAATATTCTCTGTTTACCACAGATACATAAGTGTCTCTGGCCATGTCTCCGAACAGCCTCGAGCACCCAGTTCATCCTCTCACATCAGAACATACCTGGAGACGAGAGACAGAATAATACAGTTTTTAAAAAAAAAGGCACAATCATCCCCTAACACTCAGTCATCCTAATCATCAGTAGGTGAATTGCAAAACTATCTTTGTAGTAGTCCCAACGTTAATAATACATCTCTATTTCAATGTAAAGCATTTAATACTTCCTGTTGACCTCTGACCTCTCACCTCTCAGCATGCTGTGCCCTCTGTCAGCCAGTTCAGATGTGGGAGGAGTTCACCGACACAGCTGATATAACCTAGATGATTTAGGTAGCAGGGGATGAAGTAAAGGACAGAGACTGTTTTGAGTAAAGAGAGAGCGTTCAACAGGAATGTGTGTGTGGTCTCACCTGGTGTCCACACGAAGTGGCTGCAGAGTACTTTATACTGAAAAACAGACATGACAAACTATATAGCGACTACTATGCTAAATAATGAAGTGTCTTACTATTCTCCATGGTTGGTTCCCTTTGTCTATTCTTTGAAGGTGGAAGGAGCCACAGTTACACCTGAGCCTGCACAACACATCAGATTGATACACAAGTGTGTAGGTGTGGGTTATAGGGTGTGTAATTGTTCTCAATATGGGCGACTCTTAAAAGAGCCTGTTTTGTTTTTGTACAGACAGCACCCTCACCTAAAGTAGAAATCAAAAGGAAAGAAACCTGGAATTGAATAACTGCAGTTGACATAGCTAAGTAAATGGAAGAATACTCTTATTGCAATGTGGATGGCTCTTAATTAAGAGCATTTGGTTGTGCATAGTGTAGTCTATGGTGTTGCCAGGGAACAGCACCCTCTTTGAAGAAGGTGGTGAAGATCTCCCGCACATGGATTGCCTCCTGTGCTGAGTTGTTTGCCCCCATCCTTGAAACATCCTGTAGACCTCTCCTCTGGCACACAGCGGCAAGCTGTAGATCCCCCCCCCTCCTGGTCCTTGTGTCCATTAAGTTATGCAGGACACAGGTAGCCTTGACACGCCTGAAGGCCCTTAGGAGGCAGTCCCAGATGGCCCTGGTCACCAAACCTTGCAGTGTAAAGTTGGCTAGATAGCTAGCTAGTTACGTTAGCAGCTCATTTGAGTTAGACTGCACTGTAGCTAAGAATATAGTTTACATTTGAAATGGATTTACTTGAATAGGTTCTCGCAGCCATGTGGACGATTGGAAACAAGGCAGCAAAGTTTGTCACCAGAGCGGTTTAGAGCATATTACCATTTACCTGTGAATAAAGTAATGAAAATGGAGAATGGATTAAACTATTTACTCATTTAAATAACCAGACCTTCTTACAAACTTGCTATGCTGAATTCTTGAGATGCACAATCGAACGTGCTGCTATATGCTGCCAGCACGCTCACAAGTGAGCCACTCTGGGGTGGCTGAAAACAGAAATGTACCATGTGCTAGTGTACCATGTGCTAGTGTACACTAGTGGTAGTATGGTAGTATGTGTGTATGGAGTTGTGGCATGAGTTGTTCCTGAAAGCATGTTTGTAGATTTTATTTAGGCTTGTTGCCTCGTCTTATCGTGTTGGACTTCATATTATTCAGATTGTTCTTGGGAGTCCACCCGTGTGTTTTGCAGATTATTTTCTCCTTGGAGGCATCTGATGACTTCCTTAACCTTTCTGATCTCCCCATCCCGGATCCGGGATCGTGAATACAGACTCAAGCTCATTACCATAACGCAACGTTAACTATTCATGAAAATCGCAAATGAAATGAAATAAATATGCTAGCTCTCAAGCTTAGCCTTTTGTTAACAACACTGTCATCTCAGATTTTCAAAATATGCTTCTCAACCATTGCAAAACAAGCATTTGTGTAACAGTATTGATGGCTAACGTAGCATTTAGCATTAGCATTCAGCTGGCAACATTTACACAAAAAAACAGAAAAGCATTCAAATAAAATCATTTACCTTTGAAGAACTTCAGGTGTTTTCAATGAGGAGACTCTCAGATAGCAAATGTTCAGTTTCTCCTGAAAGATTATTTGTTTAGGACAAATCGCTCCGTTTTCTGCGTCACGTTTAGCTATGAAAAAACCCCTGTATCCAGGATTGTGTAAATCTATCTGCAAGCTCATTAGCATAACACAACGTTAACTATTCATGAAAATCGCAAATGAAATGAAATAAATATGCCATCTCTCAAGCTTAGCCTTTTGTAAACAACACTCATCTCAGATTTTCAAAATATGCTTCTCAACCATAGGAAGACAATCATTTGTGTAAAAGTAGCGTTAGCATTTAGCGTTAGCATTTAGCGTTAGCATTTAGCGTTAGCATTTAGCGTTAGCATCCAGCACGCAACATTTCAACAAAAACATAAAAGCCTTCAAATAAAATCATTTACCTTTGAAGAACTTCTGATGTTTTCAATGAGGATACTCTCAGTTAGATAGCAGATGCTCAGTTTTTCCCAAAAGATTCTTTGTGTATTAGAAATAGCTCCGTTTTATACATCACATTTGGCTACCAAAAAAAATCTGAAAATTCAGTCCTCAAAACGCGAACTTTTTTCCAAATTAACTCCATAATATCGACTGAAAACATGGCAAACGTTGTTTAGAATCAATCATCAAGGTGTTTTTCACATATCTCTTCATTGATACATCGTTCTTGGACACATGGTTTCTCCCCTATATCAAATGGAAAAGTACGAGCAGCTGGCAATTGCGCACCGAATTCCACGCAGGACACCAGGCGGACACTTGGAAAATGTAGTCTCTTATGGTCAATCTTCCAATGATATGCCTACAAATACGTCACAATGCTGCTAAGACCTTGGGCGAACGACAGAAAGTGTAGGCTCATTCCTTGCGCAATCACAGCCATATAAGGAGACAATGGAAAACAGAGCTTCAGAAATTCTGCTAATTCCTGGTTGATGCATCATCTTGGTTTCGCCTGTAGAATGAGTTCTGGGGCACTTACAGACAAAATCTTTGCAGATTCTGAAACTTCAGAGTGTTTTCTTTCCAAAACTGTCAAGAATATGCATAGTCGAGCATCTTTTCGTGACAAAATATCGCGCTTAAAACGGGAACATTTTTTATCCAAAAATAAAATAGCGCCCCTAGAGATCTAACAGGTTAATGGAGCGGGTGCAGAACCAGGCTGAGGATGTGGCAGAGTAGACAAGTACCGCAGCCAGCTGAAGAAATATAGAATGTGGAAGATGAAATGGTTCTGAAATAGTTTGACATGCTGGAGAGTCACCCAGAACACAATTGGTAAGGCTAGAATATAATACTGATTAAGCCAAAGCATTTCAAAACCAATATTCAACCTAATTATCAGAACCAGTGTATAGTAATTGTAGTAAATTGATTGAATAGAACTTAAGGCATTGAGAGGAAATCTTTCATTGTCGGTCAGTGATGAACAATGCGGTACTATGATGGAGATCACCAGGCTGGTGGGGCATCTCCAGAACTATTACCTAACAACACTTATTTTTTCTCCTTGGTTACTTTTGTTTCCACACTGGTGCACAGAACTGTGTGTTCGTCCTTGCATCAGTTCAAGCGACACGTTGCCTTCACTGATCCAGATGAATCCCGAAACGAGGACATATATTTTGTCTGTGTACAGTAGTTCTCAGTTGGAGATTTTGGCAGCTGTATTTAGTCTACAAGAGTCATCATTGCTCTTGCCTGCTAGCCAAACTAAAGAAAAATATGTTTGCTAGTGTAACCGATGTGAAATGGTTAGCGGGGTGCGCGCTAATTGCGTTTATCAGTGACGTCACTCGTTCTGAGACCTTGCTCGGCAAGGACCGCGGCTTTTGTGGAGTGATGAGTCACGATGCCTCGAGGGTGGCTGTTTCGAGGCCAGGTAGGGGCGAGGAGAGGGACGGAAGCTATGCTGTTACACTAGCTAACGTAGCTCTCAAAATCTACTAAGGACCCCACAGCTAAATAAACACTGTTCTGGCATCCGGAAGAAAAGAATATATATATATATATATATATATATATATATATTTAGCATGTTTCAAACGCTTCTTAACTTGTATTATTTGGGGATTCCTTCGGTCTGGTAAATGCATTGCTTTCTGCAAGCATGGACAACTGAACATGTGGAACAATTGTAACCGAGATGTAACATGGCAACCTCAATGTTGCTCGTTAAAATTACACAAAATGCGCTGATTTCAAAATCAACCGCATTGTGCAACTTTTACAAATTTGAAGCCATAGTGTTCTACTTGGTGAAACGTTTTCCTTCATGGGTCACAAGACGCCTTTTCTGAAGCCTTTGGTGGGTGGCCCTTATATAGGCTCATCTCCACATTGCTTACTTCTATCCAGTCCTCTCAGATCTGTGAACTCTTAAAAACACTCTGTATACCATCGAAGAGTGGGCCACCAGCAACAAACCATGGAGCTGTAGTTGTTTAGCCGAGACTCTGTTGATCACGACTTGCAATACACCTTGTTTATTTTTCCCATGAGAGATAAACATGCATTCCTCTAGTTTGACTCTCGAGTTTTTGTAAAGATCATATTCATAAAAATGTAACTACAACTAAATGGTACATTTTATGAAGAAAATGTGCACTTGCCTCAGCTACACCTACCCTAGCCCGTGACATAATCCAATTACAGATTTTTTTCAATGATTTCTAATTGTTTACTCCATGTGTAACTCTGTTGTCTGTTCACACTGCTACACTTTATCTTGGCCAGGTCGCAGTTGCAAATGAGAACTTGTTCTCAACTAGCCTACCTGGTTAAATAAAGGTGAAATAAAAATAAATGTAAAAAATCTTTATGATAGCCACATTAGCATTTACATTTGTTGGGGGTAAATACATTTATAAGTGACCTTTTCCGAGATTTACACATTTATCAAAACATCAGGATAAGCCTAAAAAGTGTGAAAACAGCTGGGCTATAGAGCCCGACAGTGAAGGTGTCATAATACCCATAAAACCTTGTGGTCAAACAGGATATCGTGGCAAAATTACAAACTCAGCGCTGCGTATACACATGTGCTTCAAACCTGTACATTTCCACTGTCTGTCTCCCATATGAGAAGACAGAGTTTTCCTCTTGTTTCTTGGTAGTTTGGTCACGCAGCCAAAAAACAAAAGAGCCTCAGAGTGACCACACTTTTTTGGTCCATTCTGTCCTTTCCGTATCTTTCAAGGGCACAGTTGTGTGGAGATACGAAGAGAACAGAGGCTAGTTTGAGCAGCAGCGATATTTCTATCAGCAGAAAGGAGTAACAACACTTATCACTTATTTGTACACCATGTTCCCACCATGGTCTCTCACACACACAGGGTAGGCTAGTGGTTAGTGTTGGGCTAGTAACTGGAAGGTTGCAAGTTCGAATCCCCGAGCTGACAAGGTACAAATCTGCCGTTCTGCCCCTGAACAGGCAGTTAACCCACTGTTCCTAGGCCGTCATAGAAAATAAGAATTTGTTCTTAACTGACTTGCCTAGTTAAATAAAGGTAAAATAGAATTTTCCACGCAGTGTTGTTGAGTGGATCGTTAACTAGCTTAAAAATGTGCAAATCTTATAATAAAGATAGATTGTTTGAAGAAATGATAAAGTCTCTCGCTTGGTTAGAATTTCACAGACAAGAGAAATGGTTCCAATAATTTTTCCCCCCTATAAAGGGATTTTTAGAAACACTTAAAGGGTTGTGTTTCATGTAGTTTTACCCCGGCGTGAGGTTTTGATTACCATGTAAATCTCTCTAGGACAAGGTGACCTATCAATATATTCAGCTCTTTACGCCCCCGAGATTTTAAAATGCTAATTGGAATCAAAGTAGATATCATGCAAAACTACAAATCCCTGGAATCATCCTGCACGTCATCTCTAGCTGACACCTTTCCCCAACAGGTACATTTAAAGATCCAGCAGCCAATTCATTCGTTATTACATTTAGCTAAATGTATAGTTAATCCAGAGACGCTTACCTTTGCCTCGATTCAACAGCCTCGTCTAGATAATCATAGCCACATTAGCAGCGAATTACAATTTAATTTGTTGGGGGTAGAGAGATTTACAGTTATTGAAAACATCAGGGTAAGCCTACACAAAACACAGGCCCTTAATTGAAATGTTTCTATAATCCCCTATGGGAAAAACGAATGATGGAAAAAAAACCAAGTGGAACCATTTCCCTGTTTGACTGCTAGGATTATGGGTATTATGACTCATACTGTGGTACTCTATTCCAGGTAACAGTGACGCTGAGATTTAGATTTTTCACTTTAAAATGTTAAACTAAAACCAACGATTGCGAAAGTTAAACAAACCATAACTATGCACAAGGACTACTTTGAACAAAAATCACATTTACTTGAGCAGTGCAAATACAAAGTTTAGTAACAGAATGATGGCACAAACCATCATTCTGTTACCAAACTTTACATCTGCACTCTTCAAGTGAATGTGTTTTTGTAAAATGGTTAAGTAATCCTTGAATTCCCACCTACTAGATATTTAAATACATCTATTGTTTTGAACAAAAATGAAGGCTATGCAGCAGATGAGTTATACTGTATATATTAGACTCAACCCCCTGAAGGTAAAACAGAGTACTACTGTGCAATTACTAAATAGACACCCTCCTAGGGCAAGGATGAATGATAACTCTACACAGAGTACTTACTACACAAAACTCACAATTAGCTCATTCATCGCCCCTCTCCCCCGAAACTATTCCCCAGGTCGTTGCTGTAAAGGAGAATGTGTTCCGTCAATTTACCTGGTAAAATAAAAATGCCAAAATGTCCATCTATTTTAAAAGACTACAGTTCCCATGTGATAAAAGTGTGCTCTACGGTATGACGTTAACACAACCCACTCACGGTGCGATTTTTACCGCACAGCTTGAACACGCGCCATGTTTAGAGGAAACAAAAGGTGTAAATCCCATTGCTCGGTTTCTGGTTAAATAACATAGCTATCTTTTTTATAATAAGAAACGAGTATGAGAAGGGAATTTTGGGAAGGCTGATTGGACTTGCTGGAGGTTGTTTCAATGGCTCTGTAAGTATCTCGTTACTTTGGACAGATATGTGTTTGGAAAGGGGATTGGGCCTACCGATGCTGGCGAGCCAGTTTGGCAAGTATTTATTTTTGGTAGCGGGAAATAGTATAGAAACAATTGAGTATTAGCTAGTTACAGTAGTTATCGTTAGTACGGGTCTGACTTTCAACCCAATGCATTCAAGCGTTCTTGGCAAGTGAATTTGCAAACGACTAGTTAGCTAAGTCCTGGAAATGCTGCCATAATAAAACACGTTAACCAACGTTAGCTTTGTGCTATGTTTGCGCCATCTAGCACGTAGCTGACGTTAGTAGGTAAATTGTGATTCGGTAACCAATTGACGTTAGTTAGCTACGTGTTTTCTAGTGACAAAGTGAAGTGTAAAGTTTATTTGTAAATTTGTCATTTGCAAACTTTTAGTTAAAAGGTTAAATGCAAACAAAGACAACGTTACGCTACTGTTACTACTCTACTTCGTTTGTATTGTCTCTTTTTCGCAATTATGTTAAATGTATTTGTCAGATACAGCTAAAATATCATGTTATCATTGCCAGTTTGAGAAAGTTGGCTGTTCAGGGTTAGTCTTGTCCACTGCCATTTAGGCGTAACTCTTACATGCTGGTTTTGTCCTCCCACACCGGACACGCAGGTTGAAATATCAAAACCAACTAAATTAATTTGGGGACAGGTCGAAAAGCATTAGACATTTAGAAATGTAGATAGCTAGTTTGCTGTTGCTTGCAAATTTGTCATGGGAAATAAACAATGGGTTGTCATTTTACCTGAAATGCACAAAGTCTTCTACCCCGAAAATTAATCCACAGGTTAACGTTTGTTTTCTAGTAATCTCTCCTCCTTCAGGCTTCTTCGTACTTTATACGGCAGTAGGCCACCAACTTTAAGGTGCATTACCACCAACAACTGGACTGGAGTGTGGATGTCAGTTCGACTTTCAATCACCCACGTGGGTATATGCTCCTCATAACCAATGAGGAGATGGGAGAGGAGGGACTTGCAGCGTGTCAAGTGTCACAAATAGAACCAAGTTCTATTTTAGCACCTGGCTATTCAGATGGGCGTGAGCAGTGTGGGTGCAATGATTGAATAACATGCATGTTTACATTTATTTTGTGACGCGAGCGGTGTGGTCAGCATGTTATGTTTTGCATTGTCATGGGTCACCAGTGCAAAAATATGTCCTCTCACATGCTGACCACACCGCTCGTGTCACAAAATAAATGTAAACATGCATGTTATTCAATCATTGCACCCACACTGCTCACGCCCATCTGAATAGCCAGGTGCTAAAATAGAACTTGGTTCTATTTGTGACACTTGACACGCTGCAAGTCCCTCCTCTCCCATCTCCTCATTGGTTTTGAGGAGCATATACCCACGTGGGTGATTGAAAGTTGAACTGAGAGCCACACTCCAGTCCAGTTGTTGGTGGTAATGCACCTTATTAAAGTTGGTTGCCAACCTCCATATAAAGTCCTGAAGAAGAATAAGCCTGAAGGAGGAGAGATTGCTAGAAACAAACTGTTTTTAACCTTTTGTCTGTGGATTAATTGTCGGAGTAGAGGACCTTGTGCATTTCAGGTAAAATAACAACTGTTTATATCCCAGGACAAATTTAGCTAGCAGCAGCAAGCGACCTGTCCCCAAATGTAATATAGTTGGTTCAGGGTTTGTTTTGTTATTTCAACCTGCGTGTCCTGATCGTATCTGGTGTGGGTGGACAAAACCAACATGCGCGCGATGGCGGACACATGCATGCCTCGTCTGGTCAGCATGTTAGGCCTCTGTAATGTCATGTCAACATCAAACTGTAATGTCATGTCAACATCAAACTGTAACATTACAGAAGGTCACCAAGTTGATGTTGACTATGTGTCCTTGGTGGCTCTGTTCAGTCAAAACATTCTAGATAATATGAGGCATGACATCATCAGAATCCATTGAGAAACATCTGTTTTTCCCCAGAGTCCAATGTGAAGATGTATAGCTCTGTCTGTTTTTTCTCTACCACCACACCCACATAAACCACAGCAGGCAATGTATGCTAGGGAGTCAGTATAGAACTAACTTTAAAAGACACACTACACTCAACATATGTATGTGCTGTGATGCCGTCAGGCACTTTCTGTGTGGGCTGTGTTGATGTGTGGATGTTTCTTTGTACAATACCAAGAAATTGCTAGTAACCTTTGTTACATGGCACATACATTTATTCAGATCACAAACACGTCTGTCCTGTCCTGTTTTCAGTCCAACTGCTAACCAGGTGTCGTTGGGTCGGGAGACTCCCAAGCACTATGGGATCACTTCTCCTATCAGCCTGGTCCAAGCTAAGGAGGCTGACCTTGTCCTCACACACAGGCTGACTGAGGCCCTGAAACCGTACGGGGTGTTTGAAGAGGAGCTGGAACTACAACGCAGGTAGGATGGTTGTCACTAGTAAATGGTCACGTTAGAATGGACACAAGTTATATCAGCTAGTGTCAAGGCCTATGAGGAGGAGGAGAAGTTTATCCAATATCTTGCCAGTACATCAGCCAATTATTCTTATGTTGGGGTTTCAGTCAGTACTTGGTAAACTGTATTTAATATATTTATTTATTTATTTTTAATTACACATTTTAACAAGGCAAGTCAGTTAAGAAAAAAATCCTATTTACAATGACTGCCTACAGGGGAACCGTGGGTTAACTGCCTTGTTCAGGGGCAGAACATTTTTTTTTTTACCTCGTCAGCTCGGGGATTCGCTCTAGCAACCTTTCGGTTACTGGCCCAACGCTCTTAACTACTAGGCTACCTGCCGTGGTTATAAAGTGACATACTTCTATAGTTATTTATGATATATTTTTTTAAAGTCATAGATATATTAGACATTTTCTATTTGGCTTTACTGCTGTTACAATTGGCTCATTCATCCCACCTCCTCTCCCCCAAAACCATCTATAATGTCTGTCCTATATCTGAAAGATAATAGAAATGCTTACTACCGCTCAAAAGTTTGCACTCACCTAGAAATGTCCTTGCGTTTGAAAGAAAAACTCATTTTTTTGGGGTCCATTTTAAAATAACGTCAAATTGATCAGAAATACAGTGTAGACATTGTTAATGTTGTAAATGACTATTGTAGCTGGAAATTGCTTTTTTAAATTTAAATAATGGAATATTTACATAGGTGTACAGAGGCCCATAATCAGCAACCATCACTCCTGTGTTCCAATGGCACGTTGTGTTAGCTAATCCAAGTTTATCAATTTCAAAGGCTAATTGATCATTAGAAAACACTTTTGCAATTATGTTAGCACAGCTGGAAACTGCTGTTCTGGTTAAAGAAGCAATAATGCAGGCCTTTTTATACTAGTTGCGTATCTGGAGCATCAGCATTTGTGGGTTCGATTACACGTTCAAAATGACCAGAAACAAATACATTTCTTCTGAAACTTGTCAGTCTATTCTTGTTTTGAGAAATGAAGGCTATTCCAGGTGAAAATTAGCCAAGAAACTGAAGATCTCGTACAACGCTGTGTACTACTCCCTTCACAGAACAGCGCAAACTAGCTCTAACCAGAATGGAAAGAGGAGTGGGAGGCCCTGGTGCACAACTGAGCAAGAGGACAAGTACATTAGACTGTCTAGTGAGGTGTATTTTTCTCAAACAAGTCCTTAACTGGCAGCTTCATTAAATAGTACCCACAAAACACCAGTCTCAACTTCAACAGGGAAGAGGCGACTCCGGGATACTGGCCATGTAGGCAGAGTCCTTCTGTCTAGTGTCTGTTCTTTTGCCCATCTTAATCTTTTCTTTTTATTGGCCAGTCTGAGATATAGCTTTTTTTTTGCAACTCTGCCTAGAAGGCCAGCATCCCGGCGTCGCCTCTTCACTGTTGACGTTGACACTGGTGTTTTGTGGGTAATATTTCATGAAATTGCCAGTTGAGAACATTGATTTTCGGGGTGTCTCGTAGTCGGACAAACACCACTCTAGCTCTGCCACCTCGGCCGCAGCATCAACGGATGGAGACTCATCCAATGCAAAAAAATAAATAAATATAAAATATATAATGCTGAAATCTAATTAGCATAATAAAACTGATCCTAAAAAAATACACCAGTTTAAGCTAGAGAGAGATATATTTTTTTAATGCTAATTACATTTTCAGCAGGGGCGTGAACATCGACTAGGGGGGTTAAACGTCAAAGTGCCACAGACTTCCTCTAAATCATGCCTTTTATTTTCCATAGAATACACGTGTTGGGAAAACTGAACACACTGGTGAAGGAATGGATTCGTGACGTCAGTGAGACAAAGGTATGATTTTACATTCGACCTATAAGACCTTTCTCTGATACAGCAAGGGGTCTGGTGATAACGTCAAATGGCTCAGTCCCAAATGTAGTGGGTCACTTTTGATCAGGACTCTGCATTATAAAAGGGAATAGTGTGCGATTTTGGTATGCAGATAATATTTGGTTGATATGACAACCGCATGGCACTGTTACCTACCATGATGCAACAGTTCGTAAGGATTGTATGTACGGATTGTTTAATTTTCTCCTAGAATCTGCCTGCCTCGGTGATTGAGTCTGTCGGAGGGAAGATATTCACATTTGGGTCGTACAGGTTAGGAGTTCACACTAAAGGTACATGTTATGTCCACTTTTCACTGCAAAGGTTACAGTAAGAGTTGTTGTCTGACAGGAATGCTCATTTTCAGTTCAAAACAATTTCCTGTTTGGTACCCACTGAACACGACTACCAACCACACAGGTTCAAAAGTCCTGAAAACATATGACCACAGAGTTTACATCTAAACAAGGTCTTCTGTCCTCGTCTTCTAGGGGCAGACATCGACGCCCTGTTTGTGGCTCCTCGACATGTGGAGAGAACAGACTTCTTCTCCTCGTTCCTGGACAAGCTGAAGGAGCAGGAGGAAGTCAAGGATTTGAGGGTGGGCATTGTGTTGGTAGAGTGAGACTTGTGTTGCTAGTAGGTGAGAGTGAAGTGGGTATTGGTAGAGTTGGAGGTAAAGATTCATACCCAAAAAATGAACAAGGTGCAGACTGTTCATGAACTTCTGTCTTTTTTTTCCAGGCTGTTGAGGAGGCATTTGTCCCGGTGATAAAGCTGTCTTTCGACAGCATTGAGGTGTGACATTTGAACATATTTCTTGAACATTTGCATTATTGCAAGGAAACCATGCTAAACTGGTTCTGTACATCCAATATTGAGATCTACCACTTTTTAAAAAATGTCCATGAACTGTTTGTTGTGTATTTCTAGATCGACATCCTGTTTGCACGGTTAGCTTTGCAAACAATCCCAAAGAATCTGGACCTTCGAGATGACGGGCTGCTGAAGAACCTTGACATCCGCTGCATTAGGAGTCTCAATGGTAACACTGAGCTCTTTGTATCCTCTGATCTTGGGTCCTGATGTGGTTCAGTTGGTGAAAGTGTGGCGTTATCAGCACCAGGGTGACGGGTTCGGTTCCCGCTGGGGTCACAGATACTAAAATGTACAGTGTATTCGGGAAAGTATTCAGACCCCTTGACATTCTCTACATTTTATATTACAGCCGTATTCTAAAATTGATTAAATTGTTTCTGCCCCTCAATCTACACGCACTAGCCTATAATAACAAAATAATTTTTTGGGGGTAATTAATTAAGAATAAAATGCATATCACATTTACATAAGTATTCAGACTCTGTACTTTGTTGAAGCACCTTTGGCAGCGATTACAGCCTCAAGTCTTTTTGGGTATGATACTACAAGCTTGGCACACCAGTATTTGGTGAGATTCTCCCATTATTCTCTGCAGATCCTCTCCAGCTCTGTCAGGTTGGATGGGGAGCATCGCTGCACAGCTATTTTCAAGTCTTTTCAAGTTCGAGCTCTGGCTGGGCCACTTAAGGACATTCGGAGACTTGTTCTAAAGCCACTCCTGCATTGTCTTGGCTGTGTGCTTAGGGTCGTTGTACTGTTGGAAGGTGAACCTTTGCCCCAGTCTGGGGTCCTGAGTGTTCTGAAGCAGCTTTTCATCAAGGATCTCTCTGTACTTTGCTCCGTTCATCTTTCCTTCAATCCTGACTAGTCTCCCAGTCCCTTCTGCTGAAAAACATCTCCACAGCAGGATGCTGCCACCACCATGCTTCACCGTAGGGATGGTGCCAGGTTTTCTCCAGACGTGACGCTTGGCATTCAGGCCAAAGAGTTCAATCTTGGTTTCATCAGACCAGAGAGTCTTGTTTCTCATGGCCTGAGAGTCCTTTAGGTACCTTTTGGCAATGCCTTTTTACTGAGGAATGGCTTCAATCTGGCCACTCTACCATAATGGCCTAATTGGTGGAGCGCTGCGGAGATAGATGTCCGTCTGGAAGGTTTTCCCGTCTCCACAGAGGAACTCTGGAGCTCTGTTAAAGTTACCATCGGGTTCTTGGTCACCTTCCTGACCCCCCCCTTCTCCCCCGATTGCTCAGTTTGGCCGTGCGGCCAGCTATAGGAAGGGTCTTGGTGGTTTCAAACTTGTTCCATATAAGAATGATGGAGGCCACTGTGTTTCTGGGGACCTTCAATGCTGCAGAAATGTTTTGGTACCCTTCCCCAGATCTGTGCCTCGACACAATCCTGTCTCGGCCCTCCACGGACAATTCCTTCAACCTCATGGCTTGGTTTTTACTCTGACATGCACTGTCAACTGTGGGACTTTTTATATAGACAGGTGTGTGCCTTTCCATATCATGTCCAATCAATTGAATTTACCACAGGTGGACTCCAATCAAGTTGTTAAAACCTCTCACGGATGATCAACGGAAACAGGATGCACCTGAGCTCCATTTTGAGTCTCATAAAAAAAAACGGTCTGAATACTTACCTAACTAAGGTATTTCTGTTTTTATTTTGAATACATTTGCAAACGATTCTAAAACCTGGTTTTGCTTTGTCATTATGTGGTATTGTGTGTAGATCGATGAAAAAAAATAATATTAATTTAATCCATTTTAGAATGAAACTGTAATATAACAAAATGTAGAAAAGGTAAAGGGGTTGGAATACTTTCCAAATGTTCTGCATGCGCTGTGTATTTACTGTACTGTAAGTCGTTTAAGATAAAATCACTTGCTGAATCGTATCTCACTACACTGATCCAAGTTAAAAACGGTGTGTTTTGAATGGTCGAAAGGCCTCTTAACGATTTGGTTGTTGACTCACCGCTAACTGTAACTACAGCTGGTTGAAAGCAACTGCTGTGTTGTAGGTTTCAAGTGTTCTCTCTGCATTGCTGTAGCCTAACAGTCTGTCTCTATGGCGACTGGGTTAGTTACGGGGATACATTGTAGCCTAACTGTCTGTCTCAGAGGTCGACCGATTATGTTTTTTCTACGCCGATACCGATTATTGAAGGACCAAAAACAGCCGATACCAATTAATCGGCCAATTAATTATTTTTTTATAATAGTAATAAATAATAAATTAATAAAAATATATATAATACATTTATTTGTAATAATGACAATTACAACAATACTGAATGCACACTTTAACTTAATATAATACATCAATAACATCAATTTAGCCTCAAATAAATAATGAAACATGTTCAATTTGGTTTAAATAATGCAAAAACAAAGTGTTGGAGAAGAAAGTAAAAGTGCAATATGTGCCATGTAAGAAAGCTAACGTTTAAGTTCCTTGCTCAGAACATGAGAATATATGAAAGCTGGTGGTTCCTTTTAACATGATACTTCACTATTCCCAAGGTAAGAGGGTTTTAGGTTGTAGTTAATATTGTATTTATAGGACTATTTCTCTCTATGCCATTTGTATTCCATATACCTTTGGCTATTGGATGTTCTTATAGGCACTTTAGTATTGCCAGTGTAACAGTATAGCTTCCGTCCCTCTCCTCGCCCCTACCTGGGCTCGAACCAGGAACACATTGACAACAGCCACCCTCGAAGCATCGTTACCCATCGCTCCACTAAAGCCGTGGTCCTTGCAGTGCAAGGGGAACAACTACTCCCAAGTCTCAGTGAGTGATATTTGAAATGCTATTAGCGCGCACCCCGTTAACTAGCTAGCCATTTCACATCGGTTACACCAGCCTAATCTCGGGAGTTGATAGGCTTGAAGTCATAAACAGCGCAATGCTTGAAGCACTTGAGCTGCTGGCAAAACGCACGAAAGTGCTGTTTGAATGAATGCTTACGAGCCTGCTGCTGCCTACCATCACTCAGTCAGACTGCTGTATCAAATATCAAATCATAGACTTAATTATACCATAATAACACAGAAATTATTCAGTTCCGTATTTTATCTAACGGGTGGCATCCATAAGTCTAAATATTGCTGTTACATTGCACAACCTTCAATGTTATGTCATAATTGCGTACAATTCTGGCAAATTAGTTTGCAGCGAGCCAGGCGGCCCAAACTGTTGCATATACACTGACTCTGCGTGCAATGAACGCAAGAGAAGTGACACAATTTCACCCGGTTAATATTGCCTGCTAACCTTGATTTATTTTAGCTAAATATGCAGGTTTAAAAATAAATACTTCTGTGTATTGATTTTAAGAAAGGCATTGATGTTTATGGTTAGGTACAGTCGTGCAACGATTGTGCTTTTTTTTCGCAAATGCGCTTTTGTTAAATCGTCCCCCGTGTGGTGAAGTTGGCTGTCTTTGTTAGGAAGAAATAGTCTTCACAGTTCGCAACGAGCCAGGCGGCCCAAACTGCTGCATGTACCCTGACTGTTGCAAGAGAAGTGTCACAATTTACCTAGTTAAAAGAAATTCATGTTAACAGGCAATATTAACTAAATATGCAGGTTTAAAAATATATACTTGTGTATTGATTTTAAGAAAGGCATTGATGTTTTATGGTTAGGTACACGTTGGAGCAACGACGGTCCTTTTTCACGAATGCACACCGCATCGATAATATGCAACGCAGGACTCGCTAGATAAACTAGTAATATCATCAACCATGTGTAGTTAACTAGTGATTGATTGTTTTTTATAAGATAAGTTTAATGATAGCTAGCAATTTACTTTGGCTTCTTACTGCATTCGCATAACAGGCAGGCTGCTCGTGGAGTGCAATGTAATCAGGTGGTTAGATTAACTGAAAGGTTGCAAGTTTGAATCCCCGAGCTGACGAGGTAAAAATCTGTCGTTCTGCCCCTGAACAAGGCAGTTGACCCACTGTTCCCCGATAGGCCGTCATTGAAGATATGAATGTGTTCTTAACTGACTTGCCCAGTTAAATAAAGGTGTAAAAAAAAAAAAAAAAAGTAGACCAAAAATACAGATTTCCAATTGTTATGAAAACTTGAAATTGGCCCTAATTAATCGGCCATTCCGATTAATCGGTCGACCTCTAATCTCTATTGTGACTGTGGGTTAGTTACGGGGATACGTTGTAGCCTAACAGTCTGTCTCTATGGTTAGTTGGGGACAATAATGACTTGACGTTGTGTTTTCAGGTTGCAGAGTTACAGATGAGATCCTCCATCTTGTACCCAACATTGAGAACTTCAGACTGACTCTGAGGACCATCAAGCTGTGGGCTAAACGTGAGTTGGATCTGTAGTATTGTTGTTGCATAGGAGCGCAGTCATTTGTCTTGATGGAAAACAGAACTGTGTGTGTTGAGTCAGTATCTTCCATAAGTGTGTGTGTGTGTGTTCACCTGCTTGTATGTGTCGGTCCCCGTTTTTGTGTGTGTGTGTGTATGCTGTGTAACACAGTGACTGAGACTGTTGTGGCTAGACAGGTTGGGAGTATCTCACTCATTCTCACCTTGCCCTCTTTTCACACAAACAATCAACTAATGACATGTCAACACGCTGGGCCCAAACTGAGCTCCTATTTCCTACACAGGATTATCCTGCCTAAAAGAAACCGTGTCATGGCATTTTTACACACAGGACAGACCTCAAGCCTCATTGCCATGGTGAATTTGTTTGGCTTTCATATTCTGCCTTTCCAATCATAATTCTGACTTTCCAATCATAATTCTGACTTTCCGATCATATTCTGCCTTTCCAATCATAATTCTGACTTTCCAATCATAATTCTGACTTTCCAATCATAATTCTGACTTTCCAATCATAATTCTGCCTTTCCAATCATATTCTGCCTTTCCAATCATATTCTGCCTTTCCAATCATAATTCTGACTTTCCAATCATAATTCTGCCTTTCCAATCATAATTCTGCCTTTCCAATCATAATTCTGCCTTTCCAATCATAATTCTGACTTTCCAATCATATTCTGACTTTCCAATCATAATTCTGACTTTCCAATCATAATTCTGACTTTCCAATCATAATTCTGCCTTTCCAATCATAATTCTGCCTTTCCAATCATAATTCTGACTTTCCAATCATAATTCTGACTTTCCAATCATAATTCTGACTTTCCAATCATAATTCTGACTTTCCGATCATAATTCTGCCTTTCCGATCATAATTCTGCCTTTCCGATCATATTCTGCCTTTCCGATCATAATTCTGCCTTTCCGATCATAATTCTGCCTTTCCAATCATATTCTGCCTTTCCGATCATATTTTGTCTTGCGGGAACAGCAAGACAATGAAAGCCCGCAGAGCGAGTCACTCACTGGCATGTAAGGCCAGTCAGGTGCCGGTACTGAATGTGATTCTCTAGCTGTGACTGTAGTCATTTAATTTTTTAAATTGTGTAAAACTAAGCCCAATCAAAAAAAACATCCCCTTCGACCCCCAACCCTTTAGTTCTATTAAGGAGCTAGATGGCTGTTAGTGATATGGCATAGGATTCGCCAAGCTTATTGGGAGACGAGGCAGAACCGTCAAGGAATTACAGCTGAATTGCAGGACCAGCTAAATTGCACTGGTGCCTGGTGATCATTCATGTACGGCCAAATAGCTCACTTACCATCAAATGTGAATCGGCTTGAATACTATAGATGTGATGAAAATATATTTTTCTTTACGCTTTGGAACTGCCGTTTTAATCAGGTTTTCCATTTAAAACGATAAATAAAATTCCAAGTGAATTAAAGTTGTCATTCTCTGACCACCCGGCTGGTCTCGACTGCCCATCCTGGTCTTATACCTGGCCAGGCTCAAATTCTGAGGATTGATTTGGGCCGGACAAGTCATGTGTGGAAGACATTAGACATGGTTGTGGAAACTACTGGAGAATCCACTGGCCACGTGAAATGTAGTTGGTGTGAGGGTTTTTCTAAAATAGGACAGCAGGAAGATGGGTAGGCTGCTTCTCTGAGCCTGCAGGAAGATGGGTAGGCTGCTTCTCTGAGCCTGCAGGAAGATGGGTAGGCTGCTTCTCTGAGCCTGCAGGAAGATGGGTAGGCTGCTTCTCTGAGCCTGCAGGAAGATGGGTAGGCTGCTTCTCTGAGCCTGCAGGAAGATGGGTAGGCTGCTTCTCTGAGCCTGCAGGAAGATGGGTAGGCTGCTTCTCTGAGCCTGCAGGAAGATGGGTAGGCTGCTTCTCTGAATCTACAGGAAGATGGGTAGGCTGCTTCTCTGAGCCTGCATGGGTATGTGTGCCACTGTCTGGAACAGTGTAAACAACACTGAACACATTATAAGTAATCCCAGAGGGTCTATTCTAACAGGTTTCCAAAGCTTCATCACAGGAAAGATGATACAGTTGCTTTAGCCGACATGTTGCGATTTATTTGTTTAATTATTTAAGCCCCCCCCCCCCCCCTATTTTATTTTAAAATCAAAAATACTTTTTGTATTTAAAGGCATGAATGACTCGTATGCTGTGTGATGACACAAACAAATGAATGTTTGATATTGAAGTATAGGCCCAAGTAAGTTACGTTATAACAGCTAAACAAGACGTGCTCACAGGACACTTAGATGGTGGTTATACAAGCTTGGTCTACTTGTGGGGATGATTGTAGCCTGATATTAAGAAGGAGGGTAGGAGGAGTTGGCGCTGGGTACGTTTTTAGGCCAGTGTCTGTCAAACAGGTGCTGTTAGATTAGCAGGGCCTAAAACACCCTCCACCTGCCAGTGCCTGGCTGGATCTGTGATATTTTGGTCACAAAAAAAAAATGAAATGGAAACAATATATCACATTTATTTCTCACTAGAAATACATTTGTTTTAGGAATATTTACAAAGGATCATTTGTTGTTGTGTTTTGTTGGTTTAATTTTAGCGTAATAAAAATATTTTATCTGGTTAAAAGTCTGAGTGCCTGTTAGATTTTTACATGTGTTTGGTGGACCTATAGATTAGCCCTCTAAAGAATCCTGACCGTCTAGAACAGTGTAAACACTCAATACAATCTGAGATATCCCGGAGAGTTTTTTTTTACGCCTTTATTACATCATGGCAACAGATTTAAAAAAAAAAAAAAAAAACCGTTGAATTGGTGAAATCGCTTTATCTGACAGATGTTGTGTGAATCTTAGAGCTCACGGAATCACTATTAAACAAACACTCAACAGAACCCGGATCTGTCTCATTTCTGAAGATGTTTATGGATGTGTTTATAAATCCTGGCACATTTTTAACAGGTGATTTATAACTAAGTTGGGGTTTACTCACTCCTCTGACTTTTCTTAAGGAAAGGGCCGTTTCCCCTGTCTCCTCCCTCCGCTACCGCCACATTGTTCTCATGATTGGGACCTGTTAGTGGTATTTATTTTCTTCCGTTGAAACGTGTGTATATATATATATATATATATATATATATATATCACACACACATACATACACACCCCTAATGTTATTGTTCTCCCCCAGGTCATAACATCTACAGTAACATCTTGGGCCATGCTGGTAGCCAGGACCTACCAGCTCTACCCAACACCATTTTATATATATATATATATATATATATATATATATATATATATACACCTAATGTTATGTTCTTGTTCTCCTCCAGGTCATAACATCTACAGTAACATCCTGGGCTTCCTGGGTGGAGTCTCCTGGGCCATGCTGGTAGCCAGGACCTGCCAGCTCTACCCCAACGCCGTGGCCTCCACTCTCGTACACAAGTTTTTCCTCGTCTTCTCTAAGTGGTGAGAAGTCTCGCTCTTTCAGGCGGAACTCTGTGACCTGTTTTCAGATGGTCATTCGTTTTTCTGTGCTTGGCCAGTGACGTGTCGGTTTTTGTCTGAGGTGTTTATGAACAAGGGTTTTCCGTGGTGCCGGACAACGTGACCGGGAAGATTGTAAATATACCGAAGATTGTAAATATCCATTTGAGAAATTTACCGGACCCATATGCATTGGGTGCAGAATCCATTAGGGTGTCCAGCCACGATGTTCAGAATGACAGAAATCACTTGTAGATTATGGTAATTCATCTTAACAGAACATACAACACCTGTAATGAAGCAGCCAATAAAATGTTATTTTCAAACATTTGCCAGAATGTAGTTGGCGGGAAAACACCATTCTAAACACTGTGTCTAGGAAAACACCATTCTAAACAGTGTGTCTAGGAAAACACCATTCTAAACAGTGTGTCTAGGAAAACACCATTCTAAACAGTGTGTCTAGGAAAACACCATTCTAAACACTGTGTCTAGGAAAACACCATTCTAAACACTGTGTCTAGGAAAACACCATTCTAAACAGTGTGTCTAGGAAAACACCATTCTAAACAGTGTGTCTAGGAAAACACCATTCTAAACAGTGTGTCTAGGAAAACACCATTCTAAACAGCGTGTCTAGGAAAACACCATTCTAAACAGCGTGTCTAGGAAAACACCATTCTAAACAGTGTGTCTAGGAAAACACCATTCTAAACAGAGCATCTGATAGCGTTTCTGATAGAAACTTAGTAAGAGAGGGAGAATCTAAAGATGAAACGACTAGGATGGGTTTCTGATATGACTAGGACTGCATTTGTCTTCTGGACAACGAAAGAAAGTTGATATAGTGGTGGGTCTAATAGAACATGAGAGAAATGGTGTAGTGGTGGGTCTAAGGGTGTAGTGGTGGGTCTAAGGGTGTAGTGGTGGGTCTAAGGGTGTAGTGGTGGGTCTAAGGGTGTAGTGGTGGGTCTAATGGTGTAGTGGTGGGTCTAATGGTGTAGTGGTGGGTCTAAGGGTGTAGTGGTGGGTCTAATGGTGTAGTGGTGGGTGTAGTGGTGGGTCTAATGGTGTAGTGGTGGGTCTAATAGAACAGGAGAGAAATGGTGTAGTGGTGGGTCTAATGGTGTAGTGGTGGGTCTAAGGGCGTAGTGGTGGATCTAAGGGCGTAGTGGTGGATCTAAGGGCGTAGTGGTGGATCTAAGGGCGTAGTGGTGGATCTAAGGGCGTAGTGGTGGATCTAAGGGCGTAGTGGTGGATCTAAGGGCGTAGTGGTGGATCTAAGGGCGTAGTGGTGGATCTAAGGGCGTAGTGGTGGATCTAAGGGCGTAGTGGTGGATCTAAGGGCGTAGTGGTGGATCTAAGGGCGCAGTGGTGGATCTAAGGGCGTAGTGGTGGATCTAAGGGCGTAGTGGTGGATCTAAGGGCGTAGTGGTAGGTCTAAGGGCGTAGTGGTGGGTCTAAGGGCGTAGTGGTGGGTCTAGCGGTGTAGTGGTGGGTCTAATAGAACCGGAGAGAAATGGTGTAGTGGTGGGTCTAATGGTGTAGTGGTGGGTCCAGTAGGAAATTAAATGGAAATTTGTCTAAATTATACTAAATAAAATCATTCATAATACTTTAACAGAACTTTGACAAAGAGGAATTAATGTACTGTTAATAACCTTCAGTTGTTGATGCATGTATTAATTAGTCATTTCCCGTTCTCATTCTCCGAGTGGAAACATTTACAGAGCTCACAACTTGCTACACTTGTGAGAAATAACTTTTGGTTTATTTCGTAAGCATCATTTAAGAGATTTTTCCATGTTTGTTTTTTCGTTTTTTTTTCTTTCCATTGTCTTATATTTGGTGAGCAACGGATATGTGTCTGGTTTCTCTGTCCTGATAATGTTGAGAGCGTACCTAGTACCTGTACCTAGTACCTGTACCTAGTACCTGTACCTGTACCTAGTACCTGTACCTGTACCTGTACCTGTACCTAGTACCTGTACCTAGTACCTGTACCTGTACCTGTACCTAGTACCTGTACCTGTACCTGTACCTGTACCTGTACCTGGCCTGCTATGTAGGAAAGTGTTTTTTTTTTTTTTTACATTAATCGTGAATTATATTGTAAAACTATAGTTCCTCACAGTAAGCTATTTGTTAAAATATTTCCAAAAATGTCTCGATAGTCACCCATCCTCAGTGTGAAAGATCAATGAAAATTATAGACTTACTGCTACATTGGCCTATAGGCTATGAGTTCCGTGCTCTCATTTCTTTAGTCTCCCGAGTGGCTTAGCGGTCTAAGGCACTGCATCTCAGGGCTTGATGCATCATTACAGGTTCGATTCCAGGGTGTATCACAACCGGTCGTGATTGGGAGTCCCATAGGGGCGGCGCACAATTGGCCGGTATAGGCCGTCAATAGTAAATAAGAATGTGTTCTTAATACATTTTTTTTTGAACTTTTTTTTTATTGTTGTTGTTGCCGCCAATGGATCACGATGTGTCCATATGGCAGAGGATGATGGTCCCTTATTACTTTACTTCTGTAATTGTATGATTAACCACGTGACAGTGATGGAAGAGAGAGCAGAACATTATAATTGAAATGAAACTGTTCCATGGAAATGGGCATATGATCATAACTGGCATTATAAAATGGTAGGATCAATTGTAAACTTGAAACTATGTATAAAAAAAAAAAAAATAATAATAATCTATTTACCTCAAACGGTTCAATTGTCAGATTTTGCTTATAGGCTAATTTGAAGCAAGGTAAGACATGCCTCATTTGAAGGAGAAAAAAAAATCAGGTTTCAAACAATTTTAAGTGTGTTTTCGAAAATGCATACTGCCTCCAGCTCACATTGTAAAGTGATGGGTCACTCGCTGATTGCATGTTGCCTGCACTTAAATGGTGACTGGGAGGTGCACTTCAATTACCAGTTGAGAGAGAGAGAGAGAGGAAAAAAAATGAATAGCTCTTTTTAATCGTGCAGCAACCAGCTGATGAGCTCCAGGATAAATCCTGCTCAAAATAGTATGCTGTGCACGTGTGATAGTTGTGTTGGATAATGTTCGGTTCTGAACAAACAGAGTAGAAAAAGCTCAAACCAAGTTTAATCACCCACTGGGTCATACAGCTGCAGAAACATGATTCCTCAGAAACTGGTCTGCCTTACAAAGAACTGTCACTACACTGTTGCCCTTTGCCTCCCTCCTTAGTTAAGAACGTTCATATTCAACAATAACATATTTTAACAGAATAGGATCTTTCTGCACTCCCCATTTTTCTTACTCAGTAACTTTCCACTTCACTCAGTAACTTTCCACACACCTATTTCACACCTAGTTCCTATTTACCTTCAATGACATCTATCATACTGTATACATTCCTTATACATGTGACGTAATCAATACGTTCTGGTATGGTAACCTGAACAAGTATGTTTCAAGCTAGAATCCAACAATAAATAGATGCATGATAACTAAGGAAAGTCAATTTAATTCCACTCCATTATACTAAACAGTCCCACTATTGACCAATAAGCATGACTGTCAAAACCATTTCCATCAATGAATTTTATTTTTTTAGCACTTTAATTAAAATAATATAGATATATATATTTTTTTTTGCTCCCTGTCATTTGCCGGCAACTGTTTTATTTATTTGTCTTTAAATAAAACAATTTAGGACCAAAGCCGGCATTTCCCTGTTATGAAGCGGGATTTAATAGACACCCTTTCTATATTATGATCAAGGATTGTTCTGCCATTCTAGTCCTTAGGGGGCTGCCTAAATTGATTTTCGGGTCGTCTAAAAGCTTTGTGTAAACTCAAAGGACTAAAACCACAGGTTATCTTTTCTACATTCTATATATCTATTTTTTTTTATATAATCTAGTCTTTCAGAACTAACAATCACCAAAATAAAAGCTAGACAGTCGGAGAATTGAAAATTCCCAAAACAATGAATTTAGCTGTGTTCATTTTTGTTATGTTTGAGCAAAAGAACACAGCATTATCCATGGCAAAATGCACAGAATTGCAGGGAACATCTTTTAAAACTGCAACATTTTCACTCCGCTCCATGGCAAAAATGTGTAGAATTGCAGAAAATTAGCTTTAAAAATTAAAAATAATAATTACAACTTTGCTCTATAGAGATATTTAAAGAATTCGGGCAATTGGCTTAAGAATGCAATATCTCTACAGTGCCAAGATGGAGGCCTCTAAAATGTAGCCATGCCGACGGTCCTTGTTGCCATGCCCCCCTGCCCTTTTTGATCCAGAGAAACCCTGATTGTCATCACATTTTCTCAGTCCTTGGTGCTTTTGGCAGCCTTAATTACTCCTGTATTTCTTAGGAACATAGCGAAGCAAGATGGCTAGTGCAAAGGATTGGCTGACTGATGCTATACTCGGTCTGTATCATCACGCTGAACTTGAATTGTGTTGTGTTGCAGGGAATGGCCCAACCCGGTTCTCCTGAAGCAGCCCGAGGACTGCAACCTGAACCTGCCAGTCTGGGACCCCAGGGTAATGTTGGTCATGCTGATACAAGTCCTTTCCTGAGCAACACTAATAGATCAAGGACTGTCATAAACATGAACTTAACTGCCTAGAGCATTTTACTAGCTGAGCTGCCAACTAAAGGGGGGGGTTTATTTTTTAAAATAAATATAAATATTTTTAGTCATGTATTTTTTTTAAGCTGTTATAAACACCCGTTCCTCCAAGACACATCCCACTTGTATCAACCAGTGGTCTAGGGCCAGGGGTTTTACCTGTGATCTCAACCCCGAGTCAGTTACTTATCTGTTCCACTACAAACAATTTGATTCAACTGCATTTGAGGCTTAATATATCATACAACTGACTGAATTGAAATTAAATTGACTCCAACCCTGCTAGTGGCCCTATATTCCCATGTAGGATATAACTCTGAGAATGTGTCACTGTGTTGTTCCAGGTGACACCCAGTGACCGGTACCACCTGATGCCCATCATCACACCAGCCTACCCCCAGCAGAACTCCACCTACAACGTCTCCGTCTCCACACGGGCTGTCATGGTGGACGAGTTCAAACAGGGTCCGTTGGCCGTCTCGATTTCTAACTCTTATACACAAACTGTTGCATCCACAGGCCCCTCTGTGCTCTTTTTATACAAAACCCCTCAGGTCAGTGTCCTAACTTCAGAGACTCGAGTAAGAAACTTACTCAAACATTCACATAAATGATACATTGATGTCAAAGGGAAGTTTCGTCAAATGTAAGTTTTGCATGCATATCAAGTAAATCCCATCTAGTCTGGCCTTTTTTAGTTATTTTTGAAGGGGTTCCTAATAGATGTCGACCGATTTAATCGGAATGGGCGATTTCAAGTTTTCATAACAATCGGAAATCTGTATTTTTGGACACCGATTTGGCCGATTTTTGTTTTTAAATTGTATTTTTTACACCTTTTGTTTAACGAGGCAAGTCGGTTAAGAACACATTCTTATTTTCAATGACGGCCTGGGAACAGTGGGTTAACTGGTCTAGAAACGGTGGGTTAACTGGTCTAGGAACAGTGGGTTAACTGCCTTGTTCAGGGGCAGAATGACAGATTTTCACCTTGTCAGCTCGTGGATTCACTCTTGCAACCTTACGGTTAACTAGTCCAACGCTCTGACCACCTGACTACATTGCACTCCACGAGGAGCCTGCCTGTTACATGAATGCAGTAAGCCAAGGTAAGTTGCTAGCTAGCTTTAAACTTATCTTATAAAAAACAATCAATCAATCATAATCACTAGCTAACTACACATGGTTGATGATATTACTAGTTTATCTAGCATGTCCTGCGTTGCATATTATCGATGCGGTGCATATTCGTGAAAAAGGACTGTCGTTGCTCCAATGTGTACCTAACCATAAACATCAATGCCTTTTCTTAAAATCAATACACAGAAGTATATATTTTTAAACCTGCATATTTAGCTAAAAGAAATCCAGGTTAGCAGTCAATATTAACCAGGTGAAATTGTGTCACTTCTCTTGCACTCAGAGTCAGGGCAACAGTTTGGGCCGCCTAATTTACCAGAATTTTACGTAATTATGACATAACATTGAAGGTTGTGCAATGTAACAGGAATATTTAGACTTATGGGTGCCACCCGTTAGATAAAATACGGAACGGTTCCGTATTTCACTGAAAGAATAAACGTCTTGTTTTCGAAATGATAGTTTCCGGATTTGACCATATTAATGACCTAAGACTCATATTTCTGTGTGTTATTATGTTCTAATTAGGTCTATGATTTGATAGAGCAGTCTGACTGAGCGATGGTAGTTTCCCTTTGGTTCTCATTGGTTAACAAGTTTCCCTTTGGTTCTCCCTGTTGGTTATCAAGGTTTCCTTCCTCATTCTCCCTGTTGGTTATCAAGGTTTCCTTCCTCATTCTCCCTGTTGGTTATCACGGTTTCCTTCCTCATTCTCCCTGTTGGTTATCACGGTTTCCTTCCTCCTTCTCCCTGTTGGTTATCACGGTTTCCTTCCTCCTTCTCCCTGTTGGTTATCACGGTTTCCTTCCTCCTTCTCCCTGTTGGTTATCACGGTTTCCTTCCTCATTCTCCCTGTTGGTTATCACGGTTTCCTTCCTCATTCTCCCTGTTGGTTATCACGGTTTCCTTCCTCATTCTCCCTGTTGGTTATCACGGTTTCCTTCCTCATTCTCCCTGTTGGTTATCACGGTTTCCTTCCTCATTCTCCCTGTTGGTTATCACGGTTTCCTTCCTCCTTCTCCCTGCTGGTTATCACGGTTTCCTTCCTCATTCTCCCTGTTGGTTATCACGGTTTCCTTCCTCATTCTCCCTGTTGGTTATCACGGTTTCCTTCCTCCTTCTCCCTGTTGGTTATCACGGTTTCCTTCCTCATTCTCCCTGTTGGTTATCACGGTTTCCTTCCTCCTTCTCCCTGTTGGTTATCATGGTTTCCTTCCTCCTTCTCCCTGTTGGTAAACAAGGTTTCCTTCCTCCCACAGGTCTGTCCATCACAGATGAAATTTTGCAGAATAAAGCAGAGTGGTCCAAACTATTTGACGCACCAAACTTCTTTCAGAAATACAAGTATGTATTAAACAGCTTATCCTGTGGGACGCACATGGTGAGACAAACCAACTATTTCAATAAAGGTTTCTATTTTCTAAATATACCAACGTACTTTTCAGTAAATGTGAAGCTCTCCTTTTCGTCTTTTTATATTCAACTGTATATGTAATCCACTCCTTCAGTTTGACTTACTTGTAATTATTAAATATACACTTCAGACTTTCATACAAGACTCAAAATAATCTTTCTTCTTACCTAAGCATCCTCTTTGATTCACAAAACAATTATCATAAACGCAACCTCTATGTTAACGTTATGCAGGGGCCTGAAGCCCAGTGTCTCAGTAATATTTAGTATAGACTGTGCCTCTAATGTAAGCACAACTCAATATTTGATGTTTGTATATTTTACTAAAAGGTAGGTACTTCAGTTGTACAGTTTCCTATATTAAACCATCTCCTGGTTTTCCTTGTCTTGTTATATTGTCCTATCAAATCCCAAATAAAATGCTTTAGTTCACAATTTGCACAATGTATTTCTTGTTAGTCTTGATTTTGTAGACATGTTTTTATTTTATTTTAGTTTTTTTGATCATGATAAATCCGTAAATTGTTGTACTAGCATTAGCCAGAAGTCGTGTGAAGCACACCAAAAATGAAAGCGTCATTCTTTCAGTTTAATTTCTATACATGAATCCAGATCACTAACTCACATCCTGGATTCCATTGTCACTTAGCAGTTCTGCTCAAATCTGTGTATAGAGAAATGTTGTGTTGAAATCTGTGTGTAGAGAAATGTATTTACAATTAGTTTTTTGTTTTTTTAATTTCAGCTTTATATAACTAGGCAAGTCAGTTAAGAACACTTTCTTACATAGCTAGATAGGTTTTTAGATATAGATATGTTTTTAATTGGTTTATCAGTGGTGTGCAAGAGCATGATGATAGGACAGTGGCCACAGTTCTGTTACCCAAGAGGCATTGCTCCTTTTGCAGCCCCAATAAACGTGTAGACCTATTTTCACAATGCAGAGCGTTTTGTTGCCCAATCAACATGTAGACCTATTTTCACAATGCAGAGCCTTTTTGCTGCCCAATCAACGTGAAAACCTATTTACAGAATATAGAGCCTTTTTGCAGCCCAATCACCTCCCCTTTGTCTTAAGTGTTCTATGGAAAGTTTAGTGATCCAATCCTCTCCTTCATTTACCAAAATGGTCCATTACCGGAGTGCTCCATTTGATGTGAAATACCCTCAAAAGTCTTCTGGCAAATCAGTTCGATCCATCCACCCTTTCTTGGCCAGAAAAATGTTGACTATATTGCCTACAGCACACCCTGGCTAAGCACACCACCTCTGGGTTGTTGACAGCACACCCTACCTTAAACACAACTCCTCCTGGGTTGTTGACAGCACACCCTGCCTTAAATACAACTCCTCCTCCTGGGTTGTTGACAGCACACCCTGCCTTAAATACAACTCCTCCTCCTGGGTTGTTGACAGCACACCCTGCCTTAAATACAACTCCTCCTCCTGGGTTGTTGACAGCACACCCTGCCTTAAATACAACTCCTCCTCCTGGGTTGTTGACAGCACACCCTGCCTTAAATACAACTCCTCCTCCTGGGTTGTTGACAGCACACCCTGCCTTAAATACAACTCCTCCTCCTGGGTTGTTGACAGCACACCCTGCCTTAAATACAACTCCTCCTCCTGGGTTGTTGACAGCACACCCTGCCTTAAATACAACTCCTATTCCTCTGGGTTGCTGGCTGAGAAAAGGAGACAATACAACAGGACATTCTGGATGGCCTTTTATAGCACTGGAGAGCCTGAAAAAAAATGGATTATCATTTTAAGTGAATAAATACATCCAGCCTGTGGATTGGACAGGAGCATTAGAGGAGTAATTTCACTTTGATTGTCATCCAGGTTAGACTCTTACACATCAGGCTTGATTAATAGATTTCAGAATCAGACCATCCTGCTGGCTTGGGTGGCATCCTGCTGATTTTACTGGTTACTCTGTACTGTTTGAATAAATCTGTCATTTTATCCCGGGCTCAGACCTTTTTTTATTTTCAATGTGGCCTGAAAATGAAAAACTATCCTTCCCGTAATCATCTACTTGTCATTTTATCCCTATTAAAATATTGTAACCTCATGGGAAATAATCAGAGTACAAGCTCCTGTGATTGGACGAACAGTGAGGTGGTTTTGAACAAGATGCAAGGAAGAGCTGTTCCACACAGAGCATAGAGAGAACTTTATGGTGCTACTGTGGTAACTGCGTAGAAAGAATTTATGGGGCTACCGTGGTAACTGCGTATAGAGGAATTTATGGTGCTACCGTGGTAACTGCGTAGAGAACTTTATGGGGCTACCGTGGTAACTGCATAGAGAGAACTTTATGGGGCTACCGTGGTAACTGTAGAGAACTTTATGGGGCTACCGTGGTAACTGTAGAGAACTTTATGGGGCTACCGTGGTAACTGCGTAGAGAACTTTATGGGGCTACCGTGGTAACTGCGTAGAGAGAACTTTATGGGGCTACCGTGGTAACTGCGTAGAGAGAACTTTATGGGGCTACTGTGGTAACTGCGTAGAGAGAACTTAATGGGGCTACCGTGGTAACTGCGTAGAGAGAACTTTATGGGGCTACCGTGGTAACTGTGTAGAGATAACTTTATGGGGCTGCCGTGGTAACTGTGTAGAGAGAACTTTATGGGGCTGCCGTGGTAACTGCGTAGAGAGAACTTTATGGGGCTACCGTGGTAACTGTGTAGAGAGAACTTTATGGGGCTGCCGTGGTAACTGCGTAGAGAGAACTTTATGGGGCTGCCGTGGTAACTGCGTAGAGAGAACTTTATGGGGCTACCGTGGTAACTGTGTAGAGAGAACTTTATGGGGCTACCGTGTTAACTGCGTAGAGAACTTTATGGGGCTGCCGTGGTAACTGCGTAGAGAGAACTTTATGGGGCTACCGTGGTAACTGCGTAGAGAGAACTTAATGGGGCTACCGTGGTAACTGCGTAGAGATTGTACACAGACATACTAGTTTTGCTCAGTTTTAGTATAATAGTGACTATCAGGATACTTTTTAATATTGTGGAAGATATGTTTTCTAGACTGAATCAGGTTTGTTCTCTGACATGATGATTTGGAGAGTAAATGATTGTGTTAGTTCTATTGGTTTTATCTGACTAGTTTGATGTGCTGTGGAGCAGTTGTAGCTGACACTGTGACGTGTTGCTGTAAGACAGATTCACGTAGACTATTGACGTTTGTGTGTCTATCATTCATTGCCTTAACACACACTTTGGTATTAGTCCTGTAGTTTGTAGCAGTTTGAGAGAAGTGTGTTTTTAATATATTAAAAAAAATATATATATATATTTCCATGACATGCTGTGAGAGCGGTGCCGATCTGATCCGGGCCTCTCAGTGCCTCTCTCCTAGCCTGGGTTCCTTGCCTGGGTTCGTTGCCTGGCCTCTGTCTTTTAGGGTGTAATGGTATTGTTCTGTCTCTTATGTTCCAAGGCATTATATTGTGTTGCTAGCAAGCGCCCCCACCGAGAAGCAGCACCTGGAATGGTGAGTATTGACAAAAACATATACAAACTGGAAAAACCTTGATGAGCATTAGATGATGAGGGGTGGAGACCTGGTGTGTACCATGTATTGCATTTCATCTGTTTCAATGTTGCTCCTAAAGCCAAAAGATGAGTCTTTTATCAGACTAGTGTTGGGGAATAGATTGCTAAAAGTACTGTTTGTCTCTGTCCCTGCAGGGTTGGTCTAGTTGAGTCTAAGATCAGGATCCTTGTGGGAAACCTGGAGAAGAATGAGTTCATAACGTTGGCCCATGTCAACCCCCAGTCATTCCCTGGACCCAAGGAAAGCAGGGAAAAGTGAGTTTGTTATTGAGCTGGGACATTTCATTGATTTCATTTATTTATGCAAGATTGTAACAAACTCTTACTTGACCATGGACAAGGTCTCTTTCTTTTATAACTCTGTGTGTCTCTGAATCCCTGTGTCTCTCTCTCTCTCTCTCTCTGTGTCTCTCTCTCTCTGTGTCTCTCTCTCTTTGTCTCTCTCTCTGTGTCACTGTATCCCTGTGTCTCTCTCTGTCTCTTTCTCTCTGTGTCTCTCTCTGTGTCTCTGTGTCTCTCTCTCTCTGTGTCTCTCTCTCTGTGTGTGTCTCTCTCTGTGTCTCTCTCTCTGTGTCTCTCTCTCTTTCTCTCTGTGTCTCTCTCTGTATCTTTCTCTCTGTGTCTCTCTCTCTGTCTCTTTCTCTCTCTCTCTGTCTCTCTGTCTCTCTCTCTCTCTGTCTCTCTCTCTCTCTCTCTCTGTCTCTCTCTGTGTCTCTCTCTCTGTGTCTCTCTCTCTGTGTCTCTCTTTCTGTGTCTCTGTATCTCTGTGTCTCTGTCTGTCTCAGAGAGGAGGTCAGCACCATGTGGGTGATAGGGGTTATCTTTAAGAAGATGGAGACATCAGAGAACCTCAACGTTGACCTGACCATTGACATCCAGTCCTTTACTGACACGGGTATGATCACCTCACTCAAACAGTCGATCGCCATGGGAACGCCATGTGATGTAGAATTAGAAACGTTCCAGATTTGGAAGATTATTGTCCTGTTTTCTGTATTTGTATCTATTGTATCTATTATTTGACACAAACTGATGCTAATGTTCTATAACAAGGACCATAATCCTAGTTATTTTCTAAATGTTTCCTGCAGTGTATCGCCAGGCCATCAGCAGTAAGATGTTCGAGGCAGACATGAAGATCCAGGCCATGCATGTGAAGAAGAGACAACTGCATCAGCTACTGCCCAGCCTGGTCATGCCCAAACGCAGAAAGGTACGAAAGACTCCCATTTCCTTATCCTCCACCTCTGATCAACCTACTTATGTTATTGACCATTCAGATATGCATCTTCAGCTGGTGTTTTTAACTCTCTAGAAGTGGAACAGATACTCTGTCTCTAATTTCGCTGACTGACTGCTTCCTGTTACCCGTGTCATTTTGTTCTGTCCCCCAGCACTCTACAGAGGGGCTTCGTCAGATGAATGACAGTAGTCTGGACCTATCGCTGGACAGTGACAACAGCATGTCAGTGCCCTCCCCCACAGCCTTGTCAGCCGCAGTGCCCACGTCGACCCCAGTGAAGAGTGGCCCGCTAGGTCCCCCTCCCAGTCCCATCGCGGCAGCAGCCAGCCAACCAGAGATCCAAGCTTCCACTATGAGTCCGCCAGCTGTGAAGAGACCTGGTTCCCCTATGCAAGAAGAGAGGAAGAGGTTAAAATCAGACTCTGAGGTATTCTATTCAATATTAATTGCCATCGTGCAGCCAGGAGTTTACAGAATGTACACACCATGTACAAGTTTATTGTTGTTGCAGGTGTTTGTTGCTGCCATTTTGGGACAGTAGACTCCAGTTATTGATCCTGTTTGATAATGTTCTCCTCTGTTTCCTGTAGGAGTCAGCCACTGAGAGACAGACCTCAGGAGACTCCGTCCCCAGCAGCCAGACCACCTCTCCTCCCCCCACCATGGGTCCTCCAGCGGCCCCCCAAACCCCCTCCCCTCCCGCTACCATGGGTCCTCCAGCGGCCCCCCAAACCCCCTCCCTTCCCGCTACCATGGGTCCTCCAGTGGCCCACAAGACCCCCTCTCCTCCCCCCACCATAGGTCCCCCAGTGGCCCACAAGACCCCTAACCAGGAGGTGCTGGAGGAGAAGAGCCCTAAGGAGCACCAGATGGAGGACCCCTCCATAGTCCCAGAGACAAAGACAGAGGATAGTGGTGCAGCTAGCGTTGGAGAGGGGGGCACCTCTGTGGAGGCAGAGGTACACAACAAGCTTATCGTCATGGCCCAATTTCATGTATGGATACCATTTTTATGTCTCTGCGTCTCCTATTGTATTGCAGAAGTTGACTGCAGATATTCACATTTATTGAAAAACTTCAAATAAATAGTTTGGATGGTGTTGAAAAACCATCTTGTGGCTTTTTCCAAATACCTTGGTATACGGTATACTGCCCCGGCCTAGTACTTGTGATAAACTGTTCTGTGGGTCCTGGTGTTGCCAGGTGAATGATAGTTGTGATGAACTGTTCTGTGGGCCCTTGTGTTGCCAGGTCAATGATAGTTGTGATAAACTGTTCTGTGGGCCCTTGTGTTGCCAGGTCAATGATAGTTGTGATAAACTGTTCTGTGGGCCCTTGTGTTGCCAGGTGAATGATAGTTGTGATGAACTGTTCTGTGGGCCCTTGTGTTGCCAGGTCAATGATAGTTGTGATAAACTGTTCTGTGGGCCCTTGTGTTGCCAGGTCAATGATAGTTGTGATAAACTGTTCTGTGGGCCCTTGTGTTGCCAGGTCAATGATAGTTGTGATGAACTGTTCTGTGGGCCCTTGTGTTGCCAGGTCAATGATAGTTGTGATAAACTGTTCTGTGGGCCCTTGTGTTGCCAGGTCAATGATAGTTGTGATAAACTGTTCTGTGGGCCCTTGTGTTGCCAGGTCAATGATAGTTGTGATAAACTGTTCTGTGGGCCCTTGTGTTGCCAGGTCAATGAGGACAGTATATCTGAGGAGATGGCGGCTTCTGAAGGGGAAGTGAAGATGGAGGCAAACATTACGGTATCAGCTCTACTTTTGTGTCCCATCCCTCTCTTTCTCCCTCTCTCTCGCTCAATTTTATTCAAAAAGCTTTATTGGCATGGGAAACATATGTTTACATTGCCAAAGCAAGTGAAATAGACAAAAACAAAAGGGAAATAAACAATCAGAAATGAACAGTAAATATTACACTCACAAGAGAGTATCTCTCTCTCTCTTATATTTATTTATTTATATATATATATATATATATATATATATAATTCTAGGTAGGCTACAGGTAATTTTCTCCACTTTGGTCTGTTTATATTGTGAATATTGCAGCCAAACAACAACTTAATAATCTCTCTCTCCCCTCAGAGAATGGTGAGTACGGATCTGTCTGACGTGCCTCTCTTGCCAGCCAACCCCATTCCAGTGGTGAAGAACTCTATCAAGCTTCGTCTCAGCAGGTAGGAGAGGCCAGACAGACGCACCAATCCAGCCCCCCCGACCCCTGACCCCTGACCGCTACGGTGGATGTTCTAAGACCTACTTGTCCTCTGTCCTTTGCCACGGAATGCCCACAGTGCTGCAGACAGACACACAGACAGACAGACAGGGCGGACGCACAGGCGACTAGACAGACAGCGCTCTCTCGACTAGGGACATTGTCGGTTGACATGCCAGGGCGTAGTTGCAACTATCTTCACAAGAGGGCGATGTTGCCCTTCTACTGGATTCTCCCAGGCAGCTTCCAACCTCTACCTTACTGGTTAAATTTAAAGTTGTCCCATAGGCACAGATCTGGGATCAGCTTACCTTCCCCTGTGTCTTCACCTTAACCATTTAGGCATCTTCATCCTACTTCTTCCAGAGCTGCTGGAAGGAGTAGAATGTTGCACAAAGATGTCACCGTGACTCTGCAGACAGACAGACGTGCTCACGTTCGCCAGTTCGAACCTGTTATTTCCGGTCTTCTATAACGGATTAGAGATGACTACAGGTTATGACACCTTGTTCCCTATAGCAGGGTTAATAAAATCTGACCCCTACGAGGAGCCTGCTGCTTTTCTATTCTACCTGGTGTCCCAGGTCTAAATCAATAGACTGGACCAATGAAAAGTGACTGGACCAATGAAAAGTGGAACTGGCTTGGAGGCCCTATATAGTCCACTACTTATAACCCTGGTCATTATATAAAGGGAATCGGCTGCCGTTCTGTATCCGTCTATAATCCACGGACAGGTAGTCGCTGTCTGTCAGGTAACTGTTGGGATACGAGGTGGCCTTCAGGGTATACAGGTAGTGAAATGAGGGGGGCGCATCATAAAGATGTCCACGCTGTCATCGCTTGCAGCTACACGCTTGGAACTACATCAGGTTTGTGTACATGTACAACACAATAACTTTGACCAAAAAAACAACCCTGAATATCTCAGAATGTCTCTGTGAACAGGATGGCGTAGTTTCTCTTGTCTAGGATGCATGTTTATAATCTAGAGATGACAAAAAAGGAGTTAAGAGTTTAGTCATCTTTCTACATTCACGCTGACGTTCAGATTATCTGTGATTTATGTCCGAGGACTGCTACAGTAAGAAAATGCAGTAGCAGAGTGCTGTAGGCCGAGTGTAGAGTAGCGAGGTGGTCTGGTGTCTGACTGAAGCGTTCAGATATACATTGTATAGAATCAAAATGATTAGAATGGGCATAGAACAAATGTAGATTCTATGTATACATGCATTGTACAGTAACCATTAGTGTCTGTCTTGTACAATAACATTAAAATGATGAAAAACAATGCTTTTCTTTTGCTTAGAATATAAAGGACTTGATCTTTCGCCTTGGTGATTTTTATTTTTTTGCATAAAATGGTGCGATTTGAATCAAGATAATTATTCTAACATTGCATAGAGGGTTTAGTTCGTAAAAACCAATTGTCTTTGTTGGTTATTCATTTAGGATCTTCTTGTTCTCGTCGTAATGGATGTGGACTTTGTGGGAATAGTCAACGGGTTTAAATGTGTTAGTAGGATTAGCAAACAAAGTAACAAAGTAATTTTTTTCTTTTTTTAAGTTTAAAAACAATATGTCCTGACTTTTAACATTTGAACTTTCTCAATATTTTCTAGATGTATTAACAAAACAATACTTTTTTGGGGGTTTTGTTTGTGCTAACCGTGTGGACTTGTATGGTGATGATGAATCTGAAGACCACTGTCAACCTACAGTGTGTTAATCAACATGTACAGATGTTTTTCTTCAATGACTACCATTTTAAATGTTATGTCCCCTGTTCTTACAATGCTTTTTTTTTTTCTTATGCGTGTTTGTAAGGATGAGGTATTGTACTTTCTTTTTTTTTTCACAAATAAAGGTCTGCCTTGTTGAGGAGATATGCTTGTGTTCTTGTTCAAAGTGAGCCACGACTGCATGAGGAAAAAGTTCCAACACAGTCGCATAACACCCCTGCAGACTCTTTCTTACCCCAACAGACTCTTTCTTACCCCAGCAGACTCTTTCTTACCCCAGCTGACTCTTTCTTACCCCAGCAGACTCTTTCTTACCCCAGCAGACTCTTTCTTACCCCAGCAGACTCTTTCTTACCCCAGCAGACTCTTTCTTACCCCAGCAGACTCTTTCTTACCCCAGCTGACTCTTTCTTACCCCAGCTGACTCTTTCTTACCCCAGCTGACTCTTTCTTACCCCAGCTGACTCTTTCTTACCCCAACAGACTCTTTCTTACCCCAGCTGACTCTTTCTTACCCCAGCTGACTCTTTCTTACCCCAGCAGACTCTTTCTTACCCCAGCTGACTCTTTCTTACCCCAACAGACTCTTTCTTACCCCAACAGACTCTTTCTTACCCCAGCAGACTCTTTCTTACCCCAGCAGACTCTTTCTTAACCCAGCTGACTCTTTCTTACCCCAACAGACTCTTTCTTACCCCAACAGACTCTTTCTTACCCAGCTGACTCTTTCTTACCCCAATAGACTCTTTCTTACCCCAGCTGACTCTTTCTTACCCCAACAGACTCTTTCTTACCCCAGCAGACTCTTTCTTACCCCAACAGACTCTTTCTTACCCCAGCAGACTCTTTCTTACCCCAACAGACTCTTTCTTACCCCAGCTGACTCTTTCTTACCCCAGCTGACTCTTTCTTACCCCAACAGACTCTTTCTTACCCCAACAGACTCTTTCTTACCCCAACAGACTCTTTCTTACCCCAACAGACTTTCTTACCCCAGCAGACTCTTTCTTACCCCAACAGACTCTTTCTTACCCCAGCTGACTCTTTCTTACCCCAGCTGACTCTTTCTTACCCCAGCTGACTCTTTCTTACCCCAGCTGACTCTTTCTTACCCCAGCTGACTCTTTCTTACCCCAGCAGACTCTTTCTTACCCCAACAGACTCTTTCTTACCCCAGCTGACTCTTTCTTACCACAGCTGACTCTTTCTTACCCCAGCTGACTCTTTCTTACCCCAGCTGACTCTTTCTTACCCCAGCTGACTCTTTCTTACCCCAGCTGACTCTTTCTTACCCCAGCTGACTCTTTCTTACCCCAACAGACTCTTTCTTACCTCAACAGACTCTTTCTTACCCCAACAGACTCTTTCTTACCCCAACAGATGACTCTTTCTTACCCCAGCTGACTCTTTCTTACCCCAACAGACTCTTTCTTACCCCGACAGACTCTTTCTTACCCCAACAGACTCTTTCTTACCCCAGCTGACTCTTTCTTACCCCAACAGACTCTTTCTTACCCCAACAGACTCTTTCTTACCCCTGCTGTTTCCCCATCTCGGGTCCTCGAGAACTGAAGTGGTGCACGTTTTGGTTTCTGTCCTAGCACTACACAGCTGATTCAATTGATCAACTAATCATTAAAGATTGATGGTTTCGAATAAGCTGTGTAGTGTTAGTGCAAAACCAGAACGTGCCCCAGGACCGAGTTGGGGAAGTCCTGGGTTGTTGATTTGTGCTATACGAGACCTATGGTTTAAATGGCAATGCTTACACTATCAGATGTTTTATCACATTTCTGTTCATTTTAAAATCTTACTTTTTAACTTGATTTACCACATTACAGTGAAATCTAAGAAAAAAATCCTAAATTATTTGTAAATCTGAAGTAAATGTATAAAGTAGGAAATACATTTCCTTTTTGCTTCTTAAGTATCTCAACTCCTAGCAGACGAAGAGACTGGTATACCCAGAGTAGTCTAGTAGACGAAGAGACTGGTATACCCAGAGTAGTCTAGTAGACGAAGAGACTGGTATACCCAGGGAGCAGTCTCCTAGTAGACGAAGAGACTGGTATACCCAGGGAGCAGTCTCCTAGTAGATGAAGAGACTGGTATACCCAGGGAGCAGTCTCCTAATAGATGAAGTGACTGGTATACCCAGGGAGCAGTCTCCTAGTAGACGAAGAGACTGGTATACCCAGGGAGCAGTCTCCTAGTAGACGAAGAGACTGGTGTACCCAGGGAGCAGTCTCCTAGTAGACGAAGAGACTGGTGTACCCAGGGAGCAGTCTCCTAATAGATGAAGAGACTGGTATACCCAGGGAGCAGTCTCCTAGTAGATGAAGAGAAATACTGGAATACTCCGAGTGTAGTCCCACAAGTCAGACGACAGTTTCTGAAATATCACAACAGAAATGTAAAAGACTGGAAACTGTGGCTACGCAGAGAGCATGCTCATAACTTGTCCTAGTTAAAGTTGTAGTCTGTTGTTATTCCTGTGTGCCTCCGAATCTTCCTATCTGCATCCCGAGCCGGTCTGAATTCCCCAAGATGTTAGACAGAGCTTGTAAGAGTGTGTTGTTGCTTAGGAACAGAACAGTCTTCCTCTTTACTCAGCAGGTGGTCAGTCTGTCTTTGGAATATATTTGATTGGACACACACACACACACCAGTTTTATTCACTCCCAGGTCATGTTTATCCTTAGTTTATGTATGGCTTCAATATGGTCAGATGTTTGCATTCACATCTCTGCTTTAAATAGGGGTCTAACTTTGACTATAGGTCCTATGTATTTACAGCAAGCCGTATTCGTGTCCGTGACTAGGTGCGTTCGGTCAATGGTAAAGAATACTAAACTTGGTAGTTCGTATTGCCTGTCTTTGATGGCTGTTCCTATTGCATCACTTTAAAAGCAGTGCATGTGTGCTTAGCTAGGCTAATTCAGATGGATCCTCATTGTCGGCAGCAGTGACCCTGCACCATAGAAAATGCATAGGAATGTCCATTCTATTTCAAATGCTACTCCACCATACAAACGGTCCTCCGTAGAGATGTGTTAAATAACTGTTCTGTGTGCTGTCCTCATCAATATTCCCCTACATTAGGCTTTCATCCAGAGGTGTGTCTGGCTGCTCTGTGGGAGTGATCCGGGCTGGGCTGTTGGTCTCCCCCAGTGTTGTGACTCCTCTTAGCCCAGTAGAATGCTCTCTGTTTTGGAGAAGCCCAGGGCACGGCCCCCCGTCTTCCCTCTGGGAGAGACCCAGGCTATCCTTGTGTTGTGTTCCCTCTTAGCCCAACAGAGTGCTCTCTGTGTGGGATAGCGGCCTAGGGCATGGCCCCTCATCTTCCTGCTGGGAGAGACCCAGGCTATCCTTGTGTTGTGTTCCCTCTTAGCCCAACAGAGTGCTCTCTGTTTTGGAGAAGCCCAGGGCACGGCCCCCCGTCTTCCCTCTGGGAGAGACCCAGGCTATCCTTGTGTTGTGTCCCCTCTTAGCCCAACAGAGTGCTCTGTGTGGGGTAGCGGCCCAGGGCACGGCCCTCCTGTCCTCCTGCTGGGTCTCCATCTGCTGGAGGTTGTTAGACCACCAGATTGATGACGGGACAAGGAGTAAATGACGTTTACCATGTGAGTGACAGAGAGGTTCTGTACCACACTCGCCACGGGCAACGTGCCAATGCTGGTGGGGAGGGCATGGTCTGGCAATGCCCTCCCGATCATACCATACCTGTCATTGATGTTCCCCTCTTAGATGCATATTAAATCTCTCCTGACTGTTTTCAAGCGTCTCCACTCAACAAATCAGGTGATAAAAGCAGGAGCGGCTTTCAAAAAATGAGAGGTGAGATGAAAACACATGAATGCTACTGTGCTTTCTATCTTGAAAGGGAAGGGAGATGCCGCAATGTTTAGAGGTTTCCTTCTCAAGGAGATCTGAGAAGATAAACTGAGACAGTGCTCTGAGTGATCTGACCAGTTCTATAGCGGAGAGAAGGCTGCTGTGTCATGGCAGACAGGTTGATGTCATGTCTAGATTGGATACAGCTTATGTCAAAAGCAGAATTTTTTTTGTGTGTATTTTTTCTAAACCTTTTTCTAACCTTAACCTAATTATCCTAACCTGATAGTTAATTCTCCAAACCTGATAGTTAATTCTCCTAACCTGATGTGTTAATTCTCCTAACCTGATGTGTTAATTCTCCTAACCTGATAGTTAATTCTCCAAACCTGCTGTGTAAATTCTCATATCCTTCTAATCAATTTTGACAAGCTGTATCCTTTCTAGTCAAAACCGGTTGAGGGTGTGGATGCCTTGTTGTACTGTTGGAGGTAAGCAAAGGTACAATTAGCAAAGGCTTGGCTCTAGAGGAGACAGTAGAGAAAGGGGGATACCTAGTCAGTTGCACAACTGAATGCATTCAACTGAAATGTGTCTTCCGCATTTAACCCAACCCCTCTGAATCAGAGAGGTCCGGGTGGGCTGTCTTAATCGACGTCCACACCATCAGTTGTTGTCGTGGGTTGACGGCCTTGAACACATGTATCGTAACCACATTCTCTTAGCAGGAGAATGTTTGTGCTCCGACCTCAAGCGGTTGATTTGTCAATCCCATTTCAACCTTATCCCTGTACTAGCTTCCTCTCTGGTCCTGTACCAGTACCCCCACCCCCAGTCCCTATACCAACCCCAGTACTTCTCTACCACCTCAGTTGCCATCCAAACCATGCCTGGCTACCCAGACTATCCTTGCTCTAGCCAAACGCTACGCCACGCCCACAGACGTTAGTTTCTTCTCTGCAATGAGTCTGGATCTGAGTACCTCTCCGACCCTTCACCGAATGCCAACATATTCAGGGCCGTCTAATTGGTTCATAAACCGATGGGTGGGGCCAGATCCAGAACACACGTGGGTAAAGCGGCGGGTTTGAACATTCCTCATTGGCTTTGATACTATAATGGGTTAGAGACGATCCAATCGCCGAGGACTTTGTTTTGTACAGCACCCCTTGTGCCCATCGTCACCACAAAGGACTTAAATCCAACACCCCAGTCATGTGGCACCTCTTGGCCGCTGGTCACACTCTCTTTCACGGGCGCTTGCACTACACAAAACCTAATTAAGGCCTTCATATGCAAATGAGCGTCTCCACAGCTGCTGGCACAGCCTGGCAGCCTCCGCCTCTCGAGGTTTGTCAGGAGGCGAGGATGGGGCTCGGGGTCCTGGTGACGAGGAAGGGGGCTGAGGTGGAGGCCTCTCTCTCTCTCTGTAGAACTGCACAGGCCTTAGAGAAATGTAGAGTGGCATAAGCCTTTACTGTACTGTGTCATTTCAACCAAACTCCAGAATTAGCATTGTCATATAGAAATGTATCACCTGAGTCATCAGCCGATCTGGAGTACCTAGACCACTGGTGGAAAAAGTACCCAATTGTCATAAGTGAGCGGACCAAGTAATTGGGCTTCACTCTAAAGCGGAAAGGTGGAATAAACGAGTCAGGAGTAAGGTGGAATAAACGAGTCAGGAGTAGGTTTTCTGGATTGAACACAGTTCTCTATTGAGGGCATTGGGTCAACACAAACACTCCAACATAATCAATGAACATCTTCCAAGGAAAAACATACATCTTCTTCTCCAGATGAAACAGGAACACAATACGATTATCTTTAAACTACAACAAAAGTCACGGGCTTGTCACCGTCTTAGTGGTTCTTCCTGGATCGCTCCTCTGTCTCGGTGGCCATCTTCCAGAGATAGTTTTTTCCCCCTGGTCTGCTGGTTCCATACTCTCTCTTATAGGGGAAGGAGAATATGTCATTAGTACCGTCAGCTGTGCTTAATTGCCTCTGGTTACCTTGTCTCCCATGCCTTGTTGGGCTGCTATCCGTGAGCCCAGCCTGCCCTCTGGTTACCTCGTCTCCCATGCCTTGTTGGGCTACTATCTGTGAGCCCAGCCTGCCCTCTGGTTACCTTGTCTCCCATGCCTTGTTGGGCTGCTATCCGTGAGCCCAGCCTGCCCTCTGGTTACCTCGTCTCCCATGCCTTGTTGGGCTACTATCTGTGAGCCCAGCCTGCCCTCTGGTTACCTTGTCTCCCATGCCTTGTTGGGCTGCTATCCGTGAGCCCAGCCTGCCCTCTGGTTACCTCGTCTCCCATGCCTTGTTGGGCTACTATCTGTGAGCCCAGCCTGCCCTCTGGTTACCTTGTCTCCCATGCCTTGTTGGGCTACTATCCGTGAGCCCAGCCTGTCCTCGGGTTACCTCGTCTCCCATGCCTTGTTGGGCTACTATCCGTGAGATCAGCCTGCCCTCTGGTTACCTTGTCTCCCATGCCTTGTTGGGCTACTATCCGTGAGATCAGCCTGCCCTCTGGTGGTCCTTCCACACATACTTGAGTAAAAGTATAGATGCCTTAATAGAAAGTTACTCAAGTGAAAGTCAGCCAGTAAAATACTATTTAAGTAAAAGTCTGAAAGGGATTTGAAATATACTTAAGTATCATAAGTAAATGTAATTGATTAAATATACTTAAGTATCATAAGTAAATGTAATTGATTAAATATACTTAAGTATCATAAGTAAATGTAATTGATTAAATATACTTAAGTATCATAAGTAAATGTAATTGATTAAATATACTTAAGTATCATAAGTAAATGTAATTGATTAAATATACTTAAGTATCATAAGTAAATGTAATTGATTAAATATACTTAAGTATCATAAGTAAATGTAATTGATTAAATATACTTAAGTATCATAAGTAAATGTAATTGATTAAATATACTTAAGTATCAAAAGTAAAAGTATAAATCATTTAAAATTAATACAACCGGTTCAGACCTTACCTTGAAATGTTTACTTACAAGCCCTTAACCAACAATGCAGTTAAGAAAAATTTAGTTAAGAAAATATTTACTAAATAAACTAAAGTTTAAAAAAAAGTAACACAATAAAATAACAATAACGAAGCTAGAGTATATACAGGGGATATCGATACCGAGTCAATGTGCGGGGTCACAGGTTAGTCAAGGTAATTGAGGTAACACAGTTGAAATCTGAAGTTTACATACACCTTAGCCAAATACATTTAAACTCAGTTTTTCACAATTCCTGACATTTAATCCCAGTAAAAAATTCCCTGTCTTAGGTCAGTTAGGATCACCACTTTAATTTAAGAATGTGAAATGTCAGAATAATAGTAGAGGGATTTATTTCAGCTTTTTATTTCTTTCATCACATTCCCAGTGGGTCAGAAGTTTAATATACACTCAATTAGTATTTGGTAGCATTGCCTTTAAATTGTTTAACTTGGGTCAAATGTTTCGGGTAGCCCTCCACAAGCTTCCCACAATAAGTTGGGTGAATTTTGGCCCATTCCTCCTGACAGAGCTGGTGTAACTGAGTCAGGTTTGTAGGCCTCCTTGCTCACACATGCTTTTTCAGTTCAGCCCACAAATTTTCTTTAGGATTGAGGTCAGGGCTTTGTGATGGCCACTCCAATGCCTTGACATTGTTGTCCTTAAGCCATTTTGCCACAACTTTGGAAGTAAGCTTGGGGTCATTGTCCATTTGGAAGACCCATTTGCGACCAAACTTTAACTGACTGATGTCTTGAGATTTTGCTTCAATATATCCACATATTTTTCCTCCCTCATGTTGCCATCTATTTTGTGAAGTGCACCAGTCCCTCCTGCAGCAAAGCACCCGCACAACATGACGCTGCCACCCCTGTGCTTCACAGTTGGGATGGTGTTTTTCGGCTTGCAAGCCTCCCCCTTTTTCCTCCTAACATAACGATGGTCATTATGGCCAAACAGTTCTATTTTTGTTTCATCAGACCAGAGGACATTTCTCCAAAAAGTACGATCTTTGTCCCCATGTGCAGTTGCAAACCGTAGTCTGGCTTTTTTTATGGCGGTTTTGGAGCAGTGTCTTCTTCCTTGCTGAGCAGCCTTTCAGGTTATGTCGATATAGGACTTGTTTTACTGTGGATGTAGATACTTTTGTACCTGTTTCCTCCAGCATCTTCACAAAGTCCTTCGCTGCGGTTCTTTTGATTAATTTGCACTTTTCACACCAACGTACGTTCTAGGAGACAGAACGCATCTCCTTCCTGAGCGGTATGATGACTGCGTGGTCCCATGGTGTTTATACTTGCATACTATTGTTTGTACAGATGAATGTGATACCTTCAGGCATTTGGAAATTGCTCCCAAGGATGAACCAGACTTGTGGAGGTCTACAATTTTTTTTCTGAGGTCTAGGCTGATTTCATTTGATTTTCCCATGATGTAAAGCAAAGAGGCACTGAGTTTTAAGGTAGGCCTTGAAATACATCCACAGGTACACCTCCAATTGACTCAAATTGTGTCAATTAGCATATCAGAAGCTTCTAAAGCCATGACATCATTATCTGGCATTTTCTAAGCTGTTTAAAGGCCCAGTCAACTTAGTGTATGTAAACTTCTGACCCACTGGAATTGTGATACAGTGAGTTATAAGTGAAATAATCTGTCTGTAAACAATTGTTGGAAAAATTACTTACAGTACGTCATGCACAAAGCAGATGTCCTAACCGACTTGCCAAAACTATAGTTTGTTAACAAGAAATGTGTTGAGTGGATGAAAATGAGTTTTAATGACTCCAACCTAAGTGTATGTAAACTTCCGACTTCAACTGTATATACATGTTGGTAGGGGAAAAGCAGACGGCACCATTTTATTGTGACGGATAGCCAGGAACGCACTCCGACCCTCAGACATTATTTACAGAAGATGTATTTGTGTTAAGTCCGCCAGATCAGAGGCAGTAGGGATGACCACGTGTTGTCTTGATAGGTGCGTGCGTTTGACCATTTGTCTGGCCTGCTCAGCATTCAAATTGTAACAAGTACTTTTGGTTGTCAGGAAAAATGTATGTAGTAAAAAGTACAATATTTTCCTTAGGAATGTAGTGAAGTAAAAGTAGTCAAATGTAAATAGTAAAGTAAAGTACAGATACCCCCCCAAAAAAACACAACTTAGGTAGTACTTTAATGTATTCTTACTTAAGTACTTTACACCAATGACTTAAACTCACTAACAATGAAGTAGACTAGAGGTAGGAAGTACTAGACATGGTCTTCCAAACCTCTCTGTGACTCTTTTATTCAACTACTCAAGTGTCCATAAAAATCTTCCCTTTTCCATTTTGGGTGAATGGAGCTGATATTCTCTCCCCCTCCATACCCCAGGTCCTGTCTTTTCATTGTTGGACTGTCTCCTCTACTCTCCTTTGTCCCTAGTGATCTTAATTACACACCGTGGGCCTGTGCTGCGAGCCGAACGCTCGGCCCCATTTAAATCGGAACACATTTCACCAGCCTCCATTATAGGCCTGCCTGCTTGGCATTTGGTCTTTGTGCCAGTTGCTCTTAAATTACATGCTGCCAATCCCTGTGGGCACTGGGTAGAGGATATGGTAGAAATGAGGTGAGGGAAAGGGGAGAGATACAGTAGGGGGAAACGAGAGACAGAAGCAAAGCTAGAGAAGGGCAAAGCCTCATCATCCACCTGACTTGCCATCCCCTCTATCTCCAGATAACTTCTGATAAGCACGAGATGAAATCCATTCCTATTCATGTCACCTGATTATCAGAATAAACTTAAAGCATTCCTTTGAAAATGTGATTGACCGTTTGAAAGGGTTCTAATTAGGTGTCTTCTCTCTTTTTTTTTTTGTTCTTCTCTTCTTCTCCGGGGCTCAGAGGGCGTATTAGCTGCAGTCAGATTCATCCAGGCCCAAGATGAAGTGAACTCAGGCAGGTCTGATCTGAATGGCTCTGGTCTGATTGAATAATAGATTGTCTTTGTGCGGCCGTGTGTTTAAAAGGGGATAACTACACATCCATTGGAGTGTAATGATTGTAATTACAGCGATGACTGGTCATGTCAAATATGACATGGTGAACCACTGTAATTAACCTTTATTATCTACAGCGACCATGGAGAGGAATGGAATCACACCCTGGAGCTAGCTATCCTCTGTCTCAGGTATCGGCTGGCGTCGGTGTGTTTCACCTTTGCTGTGGCAGGGACAAGGAGCGCTGAACGCATGGGCGAACACATGGGATGGTCCCTGTGGGTGTGTGTTCCTCCTCTCCTCACAGCCCAGACAATGGAAAGGAATACAGCGCCTTCAGAACGTATTCCCACACATTTACTTTTCCCACATTTTGTTGTGTTTGGGATTCAAATTGATTTCGTTTTCAGTTTTTTGTCAACAATCTACACAAAATATTCTGTAATGTCAAGGTGGAAGAGACTAAATATATTCATTAAAAAAAACACACAAAAAACACTAATATCTTGATTAGATAAGTATTCAACCCCTTGAGTCAATACACCTTTGTTTGTGATTACAGCTGAGGGTCTTTCTGAATAAGCGTTCCACAGCTGAATTGCCCATTTCAAAATTATTATTATTAAGTTCTTCAAGCTCTGTCAGATTGGTTGTTGATCATTGCTAGACAACCATTTTCAGGTCTTGCCATAGATTTTCATGCAGATTTAAGTTGAAACTCTTAACTCTGCCTGTTTCTTGGTAAGCAACTCCAACAGAGATTTGGCCTTGTGTTTTAGGTTATTGTTCTGCTGAAAGGTGAATTCATCTCCCAGTGACTGAACCAGGTTTTCCTCTGGGATTTGTCTGTGCTGAGCTCCATTACGTTTATTTTTTATCCTGAAAAACTCACCAGTCCTTAACGATGACAAGCATACCCATAACATGATGTAGCTGCCACTATGCTTGAAAAAATGGAAAGTGGTACTCAGTAATGTTGTATTGGACTTGCCCCAAACACAACACTTTGTATTTAAAGTGTACAGGCTTCCTTCTTTTCACTTTGTCAATTAAGTTAGTATTGTGGAGTAACTGCAATGTTGTTGATCCATCCTCAGTTTTCTCCTAATACAGCCATTAAACTCTGTAGCTGTTTTAAAGTCACCATTGGCCTCATGGTGAAATCCCTGAGCGGTTTCCTTCTTCTCTGGCAGCTGAGTTAGGAAGGATGCCTGTATCTCTGTAGGGACTGGGTGTATTGATACACATTGCTCAAAGGGATATTCAATGTCTGCTTTTCCCAAACAGTTTTACCCATCTACCCTTCTTTGCGAGCCATTGGATAACCTCCCTGGTCTTTGTGGTTGAATCTCTGTTTGAAATTCACTGCTCAACTGAGGGACCTTACAGATAATTGTATGTGTGGGGTACAGAGATGAGGCAGTCATTTAAAAATCACGTTAAACACTATTATTGCACGCAGAGTCCACGCAGCTTATTATGCGATTTGTTAAGCAAATTCTTACTCCAGAACTTATTTAAGCTCGTCATAACAAAAGGGGTTGAGTCAGGGTTACTCAAACTTGGTGCACGGTTAGGTTTTTTGCCCTAGCGCTACACAGCTGATTCAAATAATCAACTAATCATCAAGCTTTGATAATTTGAATCAGCTGTGTAGTTTTAGGGCAAAAAACTAAACGTGCACAGCGCTTCTACACTACTTTCTAGGGAGTTTTTCCTAGCCACCGTGCTTCTACACCTGCATTGTTTGCTGTTTGGGGTTTTAGGCTGGGTTTCTGTACAGCACTTTGAGATATCAGCTGATGTACAAAGGGCTATATAAATACATTTGATTTGATTTTGGGCTCCCAGGGACCGAGTTTGGGAAAGACTGGTTTGAGTACTCCAGACCTTTCAGCTTTTCATTTCTAAAAACATAATTCCACTTTGACACTATGGGGTAATTGTGTGTAGGCCAGTGACAAAAACAATCTAAATGTAATCAACTTTAAATTCAGGCTGTAACTCAACAAAAATGTGGAAAAAGTCAAGGGGTGTGAATACTTTCTGAAGGCACTGTACAGTATTTCCAGTAACTTTGAACATGGGAGAGAATGACAGAAGCAAGTACTGTAATACAGTATTAACTCCATCCTCGTCATCCCTCTAGGGCTATACAATCAATGTAAAGGATGATAAGAATCAGAATGGCCTTCATATCCCAATGAAAGGATGTCTTCTCTCTGTCTGTCTGTCTGTCTGTCTGTCTGTCTGTCTGTCTGTCTGTCTGTCTGTCTCTCTCTCTATTTGTCTCTGTCTGTCTGTTTCTCTCTCTCTCTCTCTCTCTGTCTGTCTCTCTCTCTCTTTGTCTGTTCCTCTCTCTCTTTGTCTGTCTCTCTCTATGTCTGTCTCTCTCTCTATGTCTGTCTCTCTCTCTCTCTATGTTTGTCTCTCTCTCTCTCTCTATGTCTGTCTCTCTCTCTCTTTGTCTGTCTCTGTCTCTGTCTCTGTCTCTCTCTCTCTCTCTCTCTGTCTCTCTCTCTCTCTTCCTCAGGACACTACTCTATCTCTCTCTCGCTCTCTCTCTCTTCCTCAGGACACTACTCTCTCCCCTTCCTACTGCTCTGGGTGGCTGCTTCATACCTGTCTCTCTCACCCTCTCTTTATTCCCTCCCCCTCTTTCCCCCCTCCATCTTTCTCTCTCCATCACTCTTCCTCAGGACACTACTCTCTCCTCAACTGTACTGGGTGGTGGCTTTTTCCGTTTAATTAGATTTGTTAAAACAATTTTTGAGTGCTTTATTCGCTAAAAGCTCTCTGGGGTTAACATCCACACAGCACTTCTGTTCGGCTTCTTTTCACCAATGGAGCATAAATTATTTAAATTATTCAGAATTGCGCGACCTTTTATCTCACCCCCTTTGAAGGCAGCAAATTAAAAATGCAAATGAATTAACTAATTAATATGCAAATGTATTCATTCCCAGTTCACAATTAGCAATTAAACCTGCAGTGTCTAGAAAGAGCACCGACAAAATTAGCAATTCGAAAAAATAGAAGGCAAGGCCCGGAAAAATGTATTGATGAAATTACTATTGCTGACGATCACCTGTCCCGGTGCAAACGGAATTAATGGAATGTCATGTAGAATACTGGGGAATCTAAGAAGACGGATGTCACAAACAAGAAAATGTCTTGTCATTTTGTATATTTCATAACTCAATCAAAAGTTAATTGAAATATGAGTGCCTGGTAAGGGATGTCTGAGTGTGTGTTGAATTATTAATTTATTTTCCTGTCAGAGAGAGTGGAATTACACAAGATGAATGAATGACATTGACTTCATGTAGCAGAGCTGGCCATAGGCATATCACACTAAAGGGACTGCTAGGACCATTACCAGAAACCAAGGGGAGTCAATCCTCTGAAATACATGACAAAACACCCTCCTTTCAGTTAGACAACCCTTACACGACAAAACACCCTCCTTTCAGTTAGACAACCCTTACACGACAAAACACCCTCCTTTCAGTTAGACAACCCTTACATGACAAAACACCCTCCTTTCAGTTAGACAGCCCTTACATGACAAAACACCCTCCTTTCAGTTAGACAACCCTTACATGACAAAACACCCTCCTTTCAGTTAGACAACCCTTACACGACAAAACACCCTCCTTTCAGTTAGACAACCCTTACACGACAAAACACCCTCCTTTCAGTTATACAACCCTTACACAACAAAACACCCTCCTTTCAGTTAGACAGCCCTTACATGACAAAACACCCTCCTTTCAGTTAGACAACCCTTACATGACAAAACCTTCTCCTTTCAGTTAGAGCATTTCAGCTTGCTGTAAGGGTTGTCTATGTACTCTGCTACAACTTAAAATGCCTAATACAAAAAGATGACATCAATCACATATGCCAGTCTACCTGTCCTGCCTGTCTTCTCTTCCTCTGCATGAGAAATTGAGAATCTATCCAAACCATCTCCATATCCTTTCATCAGATGGATAGGGGCAGAGGGGAGGGCGGCAGGCATGAACTACACCTTATTCTAAAGGTTATCACTGATACACAGACCTCGGGGGCATGCTTTAGTCTCTCTGCAGATATTTCATACGGAGAGAGAGTTTAGACACACACACACACACACAAACACACACACACACAGAGAGAGAACACACGCACGTGGCTCACTCACTGTTATTTTATCCATATGAGAACATACACAGTGTGATGTATGGCGATCACTCTACTGTCAGCTCTTTATTCGTTATTATAGAGGTTAGCCAGGATAGCAGGGGAAGGATTTCTCTTTTATCATCCGTAGCACTGTTGCTAATCAGACATTTTAAAAAATAAAATAATATTGGGGCTTTTTATTACTTGTCAGCTTGAACTTTTGTGTCACAAATGTCTTTATCTTAATGTTAGGCTACACTATTTTAACTAGGCCTATGTGTTACTATTGCTTGGTACCTATGCAAAGCGTCGGCTAATTTCACAAATTCCTTTATGTTCCTGTTACAGCATGATTCATGATTCTTGTGTGTCATTGACTTATATTCAAAGTGCTTGTCGTCCCCTGACCGTTGAATGTTATATTACCAAAGAAGAAGGTTATTACAGTATTTAATCCCTATTTAAAATTGTTTTTTTAAAATGTTTGTGTGTTGCCTTCAGGTCTGGCTCCTAGTCGCCCGCTATATTATTTAATTTCTCTCTGGAATTGTATTTCATTACTATGTTTGATTAAAAATGTCTCGCATAAAATGTAGGTGAATGTTCCCGGAGTTTCTAACTTAATACACCAGATGTTTGTTACATTATGTTTAGATTAGGGACATGTTATAGATTTATGGCCTAATTGAATTGTTTGTTCATTTTAGGGTGGGGCTGGGAGCGGGTTTGGGGGTGGGGGTGGGGCTGGGAGTGGGTTTGGGAGTGGGTTTGGGGGTGGGGCTGGGAGTGAGTTTGGGGGGTGGGGGTGGGAGTGGGTTTGGGAGTGGGTTTGGGGGTGGGGGTGGGGCTGGGAGTGGGTTGGGGGGGGGTGGGGCTGGGAGTGGGTTTGGGGGTGGGGTGGGGTGGGGCTGAGAGTGGGTTTGGGGGTGAGGCTGGGAGCGGGTTTTGGGAGTGGGTTTGGGGGTGGGGCTGGGAGTGGGAGTGGGTTTGGGGGTGGGGCTGAGAGTGGGTTTGGGTTTGGGATTTGGGGGTGGGGTTGAGAGTGGGGTTTGGGGGTGGGGTTGAGAGTGGGTTTTGGGGGTGGGATTGAGTGTGGGGTTTGGTGGTGGGGTTGAGAGTGGGGTTTGGGGTGGGGTTGAGAGTGGGGTTTTGGGGGTGGGGCTGAGAGTGGGGTTTGGGGGTGGGGTTGAGAGTGGGGTTTGGGGTGGCGTTGGGAGTGGGGTTTGGGGGTGGGGTTTGGGGTGGGGTTGAGAGTGGGGTTTGGGGGTGGGGTTGAGAGTGGGGTTTGGGGGTGGGGTTGAGAGTGTGGTTTGGGGGTGGGGTTGGGAGTGTGGTTTGGGGGTGGGGTTGGGAGTGGGGTTTGGGGTGGAGTTGGTAATTAATTCAGAGATTAATGTAGTGTTGCAGTGGTGTGTTATTAAAACACTATTTTTAAATTACAGTTGAGAAAGCACCCCTTTGGGATTAAGTGTTTCATTCACTGATCTCTTAAATTATGGAGGAATCTCCTCAACACTCATGTGCAGTGTGTGAGTCTGTGTCTGTACATGTTTGTGTGTGTGTGTGTGTGTGTCTCTACGTGTGTGTGTGTGAGTGTGTGTCTGTACATGTTTGTGTGTGTGAGTGTATGTCTGTACATGTTTGTGTGTGTGAGTGTATGTCTGTACATGTTTGTGTGTGTGTGTGTGTGTGTACACTCAGGTCAGGTTTTATAGCCCATTCTGCGGTGCGATGCTCGTGATCGTTTGGGTAATCTCTGCTTCACTGATTTAGTTATTATAGAAATCCTTCACTACCAGTCATCTATTAACCTCTGTGAGCCTGTAAACCGTTCTCTGGGGGGGGGGGTTCCTAAGTGACATGTGGAATTGTTTTAAGATGATCATACTATGGATCATTCAGGTATTTGATTTAGAAATTTAGGACCTCTTTAGGTATAAAAATATAAAACCTTTATTTGATAAAATATAGAATTTGGCCTGTATTGCCATATCCCATTGAAACTCATTGAATAACACAAATGGCAAAAAAATACAGTCCGAAAAAAATAAGAAAAAATGTTTTGAGAAAGAAAGGAAATAGTTTTTCTTTACACATCTTTAACCGTTTTTGGGGGTTTGGCACAAAACTACCTTCATGCTTACATTTATGTTTTATCACCGGTACCAGTTCATTTGTCGTAGAGCAAAATAGAGACCCCCGTCTTGTTCGTGAGATAACAGTTTGTAGGCCAAACAGTTCGTACGCTACAGACGTTTTCACGAGAAGACCGATATTTGGGATGTTTCCAGGTCTGACACTGCTGTAGCTATGCCACCTTCCACCGCAGATGTCTCCAGGTCTGTCAAACACCTCTGTAGCTCTGCCACCTTCCACCGCAGATGTCTCCAGGTCTGTCAAACACCTCTGTAGCTCTGCCACCTTCCCCCGCAGATGTCTCCAGGTCTGACAAACACCTCTGTAGCTCTGCAACCTTCCCCCGCAGATGTCTCCAGGTCTGACAAACACCTCTGTATCTCTGCCACCTTCCCCCGCAGATGTCTCCAGGTCTGACAAACACCTCTGTAGCTCTGCCACCTTCCACCACAGATGTCTCCAGGTCTGACAAACACCTCTGTAGCTCTGCCACCTTCCCCCGCAGATGTCTCCAGGTCTGACAAACACCTCTGTAGCTCTGCAACCTTCCCCCGCAGATGTCTCCAGGTCTGACAAACACCTCTGTAGCTCTGCCACCTTCCCCCGCAGATGTCTCCAGGTCTGACAAACACCTCTGTAGCTCTGCAACCTTCCACCGCAGATGTCTCCAGGTCTGACAAACACCTCTGTCGCTCTGCCACCTTCCACCGCAGATGTCTCCAGGTCTGACAAACACCTCTGTAGCTCTGCAACCTTCCACCGCAGATGCCTCCAGGTCTGACAAACACCTCTGTAGCTCTGCAACCTTCCACCGCAGATGTCTCCAGGTCTGACAAACACCTCTGTAGCTCTGCCACCTTCCACCGCAGATGCGAAGTGGAACATCAGAGTATGGTGTGGATTGAGACACATCCAATGCAACCCCCCCCCCCCCCACCCCCCACACACACACACACACATTTCTTGTCAACAAACTATAGTTTTGACAAGTCAGTTAGGACATCTACTTTGTGCAACACACAAGGCATTTTTCCAACAATTGTTTACAGACACATTATTTCACTTATAATTCACTGTACCACAATTCCAGTGGGTCAGAAGTTTGCATACAGTAAGTTGACTGAGCCTTTAAACAGCTTGGAAAATTCCAGAAAATTATGTCATGGCTTTAGAAGCTTCTGATAGGCTAATTGACACAATTTGAGTCAATTGGAGGTGTACCTGTGGATGCATTTCAGGGCCTACCTTCAAACTCAGTGCCTCTTTGCTTGACATCATGGGGAAATCAGCTAAGACTTCAGAAAAAAAATTGTAGACCTCCACATCTGGTTCATCCTTGGGAGCAATTTCCAAATGCCTGCAGGTACCACGTTCATCTGTACAAACAGTAGTACGCATGTATAAACACCATGGGACCACACAGCCATCAAACCACTCAGGAAGGAGACGCGTTCTGTCGCCTAGAGATGAATGTACTTTTGTGCAAAAGTGCAAATCAATCCCAGAACAACAGCAAAGGACCCTGTGAAGATGCTGGAGAAAACAAGTACAAAAGTATCTATTTTCATAGTTAAACGAGTCCTATATTCACATAAACTGAAAGGCCGCTCAGCAAGGAAGAAGCCACTGTTCCAAAACCGACATAAAAAAAGCCAGACTACGGTTTGCAACTGCATATGGGGACAAAGATCATACTTTTTGGAGAAATGTCCTCTGGTCGGATGAAACAAAAATATAACTGTTTGGCTATAATGACCATCGTTATGTTGTGAGGAAAAAGGGTGAGGCTTGCAAGCTGAAGAACACAATCCCAACTGTGAAGAATGGGGGTGACAGCCTCATACTGTGGGGGTGCTTTGATGCAGGAGGGACTGGTGCACTTCACAAAATAGATGGCATCATGCGGACGGGAAATTATGTGGATATATTGAAGCAACATCTCAAGACATCTGTCAGGAAGTTAAAGCTTGGTCGCAAATGGGTCTTCCAAATGGACAATGACCCCAAGCATACTTCCAAAGTTGTGGCAAAATGGCTTAAGGACAGCAAAGTCAACGTATTGGAGTGGCCATCACAAAGCCCTGACCTCAATCCTATAGAAAAGTTGTGGGCTGAACTGAGAAAGCGTGTGCGAGCAAGGAGGCCTACAAACCTGACTCAGTTACACCACCTCTGTCAGGAGGAATGGGCCAAAATTCACCCAACTTATTGTGGGAAGCTTGTGGAAGGCTACCCGAAATGTTTGACCCAAGTTAACCAGTTTAAATGCAATGCTACCAAATACTAATTGAGAATGTACATTTCTGACCCACTGGGAAAATTATGAAATAAATAAAAGTGGAAATAAATCATTCTCTCTACTATTATTCTGACATTTCACATTCTCAAAATAAAGTGGTGATTTAAATGTTAGGAATTGTGAAAAACTGTGTTTAAATGTCTTTGGCTAAGGTATGTAAACTTGTATGTAAACTTCCGACTTCAACTGTATGTGTTTACGCGTGTCTGCGTGTGTGAGGAGTGTGAGGAGCACCTGTGGCTGTTGTCAGCACCGCACGGCTGGTGGGTTTGGCTCCGGAGGGACCTTGGGAGCCCGACGCTGTGCCTCCCGCCCCGACATTGTGGGTGAGACGAGTCTGTCCTGTACGCTAACTGTAATTAGCATGGGCCTGTTGATTTACTGATAATGCTTGGGAATTAATTAGCACTGCGTTAATTGCTACCTAGGCTAACTACTCCACAACCACATACCAACACCTAACCCCTGCATAAACTTTTCAGATAGATGTGGGGGGAGGTTAGTGGATGGTCCATTGATCTCTGAAAGAGGAGGACTGATTGGCCTACTACGCCATCCTGAGCTTCCCGTTTGTAGTTAGTTAAGAGTCAAGTGAATTGGGAGAATGGTCAGGTGACATCGTAAAACGGTCATGTGACACCAGAGAATGGTCATGGAATGGAGTAATTAGGGACTATAGTTTTAAGCAGTGTTAGCAGTGTCAGCAGTGTCAGCGGTGTTAGCAAAACCACGACCTGTGTCATTGTGTTGATGAAGCTGCATGTAGGCCTCCTCGTTGTCTTTATCACTGTAAGAAAGTTTAAGTTCACTTATCGGCTGTTTTTAGCCTTGTTTTAAAGCTATTTCATCAACAGCTACTGTAAGGGATGAAAAGTCTGAATTCACAACACTGCACTGCAAGTCAATTACCACTTACTGTCAGTAACCACTTATTCTGTTAATTATGATTTCCATTTGAAATAACAAACAAACACAGATACTGTACATGGACACACACACACACACACTTAGGCACGCACACACATACGCGCACTCACTCACGCACACACACACACACACACACACACACACACACACACACACACACACACACACACCTTTTACTTTTAATCCCATTGTTCCCCAGGCCGTTTGTCTTTGTGTGTGTTTTAATTAGCCCTCTTAACTAAATGATCTGTGTTGAAATATAGGTGATTTCTATGACTGTGGCTACTTCTATTTGCCTGTTCATACTACCGTCTTACACTACAGTAAATTACACTGGGTGGATGGAGTGTGTGCTGTATTCAAAGACTGTGTGTCTGCATGCATGTCATCAGAGAGAAGGACACTGGTCTTGTGAGAAAATGGACAAGTGCATAACGTTTTCGACCAATCAGTCCAAGTTGTTTTGATGTAGAATACTGCCGTCCAGATAAAGAAAGACTGTGTCTATTCGAATGAGGAAATAGATCATATCTAAAGGGTCAGAGTTGATTGCATGTGTCAGGGAAGAAAAGCCTAGGCTATCTAATTCTACATAACGAGTGTCCATAAAGCAATCTCGCCTCAAGAGTGTGAAACACCGGCAGAAACACTGTCTCAGAGGCCATGGCTGCGTCACTACACAGCGACTAAACGGCCCTGATGAATTCCCATCAGACAGAGAGACACTCTCCACTCCACCACGCCACCCAGGCGTGAGCATGCATTTAAATGAACCTCTGCTTCCAACGTAGCCGACGCCTTGCACAGCACACGGACCTGTAAATTGTATAACAACACAGAGCTCAACCTTACGCTCCTTCATACTCCCCTACCTCCTCAACACCTGCTGGTTTTCTTGACACTTGGCCATATTTGATCCACTGACAAAGCACCAACGACTCTTCACACTCCTCTCTTAATGTTCACTCATCATCCCCATCTAAAAGATACATTGCCTTCAGAAAGTATTCATACCCCTAGACTTATTCCAAATGTTGTTTGTTACAGCCTCACTTCAAAATGGATTAAATCGTTGTTGTTTTTTTACACACAATTCCCCATAATGACAAAGTGAAAATATGTTTTTAGAAATGTTTGCATATGTGTTGAAAATGAAATACATAAATATCTAATTTACATAGGTATTCACAGTCCTGAGTCAATACTTTGTACAAGTACCTTTGGTGGTGATTAAGGCTGTGAGTCTTTCTGGGTAAGTCTCTAAGAGTTTTGCACACCTGGATTGTACAGTATTTGCCCATTATTTTATAAGAAATTATGCAAGCTCTGTCAAGTAGATTGTTGATGATTAGTGATCATTGTTAGACAGCAATTTTCAAGTCTTGCCATAGATTTTCAAGCAGATTTGTGTCAAAACTGTAACATGGCCACTCTGGAACATTCAATGTCATCTTGGTAAGTAACTCCAGTGTAGATTTGGCCTTCTGTTTTAGGTTATTTTCCTGCTGAATGGGGAATTCAACTCCCACTGTCTGGTGGAAAGCAGACTTAACCAGGTTTTCCTCTAGGATTTTGCCTGTGCTTAGCTCCATTCCGTTTTTTTTATCCTGAAAAACTCCCCTGTCCTTGCCGATGACAAGCATACCCATAACATGATTCAGGCACCACCGTGCTTGTAAATATAAAGAGTGGTACTCAGTGAGGTGTTTGATTTGCCCAAAACATAACACTTTCTTTCAGGACTGAAGTTAATTTATTTGCTATATTTTTAGCAGTATTACTTTAGTGCCTTGTTGCAAACAGGAAACAGGTTTTGGAATATTTTCTTCCGTATAGGCTTTCTTCTTTTCACTCTGTCAATTAGGTTCGTTTTGTGGAGTAGCTACAATTATCACACTTCAGGTAAGACCCAAATACAGACTGTGTTGAAGTAACAATGTTTATCACAGCAACAGGGGCAGGCAAACAACAGGTCAAGACAGGTAGGGCTCGGTAATCCAGAGTAGTGGGCAAAGGTACAGGACAGCAGGCAGGCTCAGGGTCAGGTCAGGCAGGGGTTGGTAATCCAGAGTATGGGCAAAGGTACAGGATGGCAGGCAGGCTCAGGATCAAGGGCAGGCAGAGTTGTCGGGCAGGCGGGCTCAGAGTCAGGACAGGCAATGGTCAAACCAGGAGGGCGAAAAAAAGAGAGACTGGGGGGGAAAGCAGGAGCTGAGACAAAATGCTGGTTGACATGACAACAAGACGAACTGGCAACAGACTAACAGAGAAACAGGTACAGTATAAGTACCCAGGGGATAATGGGGAAGATGGGCAACAACTGGAGGGGGTGGAGACAAGCACAAGGACAGGTGAAACAGATCAGGGCATGACAACAATGTTGTCGATCCATACTCAGTTTTCTCATATCACAACCGTTAAACTCTGCAACTGTTTTAAAATCACCATTGGCCTCATGGTGAAACCCCTGAGCAGTTTCCAACCTCTTCGCCAACTGAGTTATGAAGAACGCTTGTATCTTTGTAGTGACTGGGTGTATTGATACACCATCCAAACTCTAATTAATGAAGTCCCAATGCTCAAAGGGATATTCCTTTTTTTTAATTTTTCTATTTATTTTTTTTAACACATCTACCAATCGATGCCCTTCTTTGCAAGGCATTGAAAAACCTCCCTGGTCTTTCTGATTGAATCTGTGCTTGAAATTCACTGCTTGATTGTGGGACCTTACAGATCATTGTATGTGTGGAATACAGAGATGAGGTAGTCCCTCACAAATCACGTTAACCACTATTATTGAACACGGAGTGAGTCCATGTAACTTATTACGCAATTTGTTAAGTACGTCTTTACTTCTTAACTTATTTAGTAGGTTTGCCGTAACAAAGGCGTTGAATACATATTGACTCAATACATTTCAGCTTTTCATTGTTATTTAATTTCTAAAGTTTTCTGCAAACAAAATTCCACTATGACAATATGGGGTATTGTGTGTAGATCAGTAACACAAGAAAATGTGAGAAAAGTAAAGGGGTGGAAACACGTTCTGAAGGCTCTTTATGTCAAATTCTACATTCGCTATCACTCAAACTATCAAACCATAAGTCATGGCATCTTCCTTTCTCTATTCCCCTCCCTCCCGTCTCCTCCCTTTCTCTCCTCTATTTGTCTTCTCGTGGAGGTGAAAGGCAGGAGCTTGGTATCAGAGTATCAAAGCTGGCAGTGTGCCACCAGGCTGATGCACGGATAGAATTAGAGCGGCAGGCGTACATCTCCGGACCATTGTTGCTAAACGCTACTGTTATAGGCTAGTCACTGCGCTAATTACTGAGAAAACACTGGTGCTAAAAGCTACTGTTATAGGCTAGTCACTGTGCTAATTACTGAGAAAACACTGGTGCTAAACGCTACTGTTATAGGCTAGTCACTGCGCTAATTACTGAGAAAACACTGGTGCTAAACGCTACTGTTATAGGCTAGTCACTGTGCTAATTACTGAGAAACCACTGGTGCTAAACGCTACTGTTATAGGCTAGTCACTGCGCTAATTACTGAGAAAACACTGGTGCTAAAAGCTACTGTTATAGGCTAGTCACTGTGCTAATTACTGAGAAAACACTGGTGCTAAACGCTACTGTTATAGGCTAGTCACTGTGCTAAATACTGAGAAACCACTGGTGCTAAACGCTACTGTTATAGGCTAGTCACTGCGCTAATTACTGAGAAAACACTGGTGCTAAAAGCTACTGTTATAGGCTAGTCACTGTGCTAATTACTGAGAAAACACTGGTGCTAAACACTACTGTTATAGGCTAGTCACTGCGCTAATTACTGAGAAAACACTGGTGCTAAAAGCTACTGTTATAGGCTAGTCACTGCGCTAATTACTGAGAAAACACTGGTGCTAAACGCTACTGTTATAGGCTAGTCACTGTGCTAATTACTGAGAAAACACTGGTGCTAAACGCTACTGTTATAGGCTAGTCACTGCGCTAATTACTGAGAAAACACTGGTGCTAAACGCTACTGTTATAGGCTAGTCACTGCGCTAATTACTGAGAAAACACTGGTGCTAAACGCTACTGTTATAGGCTAGTCACTGCGCTAATTACTGAGAAAACACTGGTGCTAAACGCTACTGTTATAGGCTAGTCACTGCGCTAATTACTGAGAAAACACTGGTGCTAAACGCTACTGTTATAGGCTAGTCACTGCGCTAATTACTGAGAAAACACTGGTGCTAAACGCTACTGTTATAGGCTAGTCACTGCGCTAATTACTGAGAAAACACTGGTGCTAAACGCTACTGTTATTGGCTAATCACTGCTATAAGATAGAGGGATCATGTTGGCTATTATACTGTAGGGGGAGATAGAGGGATCATGTTGGCTATTATACTGTAGATGGAGATAGAGGAGCCATGTTGGCTACTATAGGGGGAGATAGAGGGACTGTGTTGGCTATTATACTGCAGATGGAGATAGAGGTGCCATGTCTGCTACTATAGGGGCAGATAGAGGGGTCATGTGGCTACTATACGGGGAGATAGAGGGGCCATGTTGGCTACTATAGGGGGAGATAGAGGGACCATGTTGGCTACAATACTGTAGATGGAGTTAGAGGGGCCATGTTGGCGACTATAGATGGAAATAGAGGGACCATGTTGGATACTGTAGGGGGAGATGGAGGGATCATGTTGGCTATTATACTGTAGGGGGAGATAGAGGGATCATGTTGGCTATTATACTGTAGATGGAGATAGAGGAGCCATGTTGGCTATTATACTGTAGATGGAGTTAGAGGGGCCATGTTGGCGACTATAGATGGAAATAGAGGGACCATGTTGGATACTGTAGGGGGAGATGGAGGGATCATGTTGGCTATTATACTGTAGGGGGAGATAGAGGGACCATGTTGGCTATTATAGGGGGAGATAGAGGAGCCATGTTGGCTACTATAGGGGGAGATAGAGGGACCATGTTGGCTACTATAGGGGGAGATAGAGGGACCATATTGGCTACTATAGGGGGAGATAGAGGGACCATGTTGGCTACTATAGGGGGAGATAGAGGGACCATGTTGGCTATTATACTGTAGGGGGAGATAGAGGGGCCATGTTGGCTACTATAGGGGGAGATAGAGGGACCATGTTGGCTACAATACTGTAGATGGAGTTAGAGGGGCCATGTTGGCGACTATAGATGGAAATAGAGGGACCATGTTGGATACTGTAGATGGAGATAGAGGGGCCATGTTGGCTACTATAGGGGAGATAGAGGGACCATGTTGGCTATTATACTGTAGGGGGAGATAGAGGGACCATGTTGGCTACTATAGGGGGAGATAGAGGGACCATGTTGGCTATTATACTGTAGGGGGAGATAGAGGGGCCATGTTGGCTACCATAGGGGGAGATAGAGGGACCATGTTGGCTAATATACTGTAGGGGGAGATAGAGGGACCATGTTGGCTACTATAGGGGGAGATAGAGGGGCCATGTTGACTATTATACTGTAGATGGAGATAGAGGAGCCATGTTGGCTATTATAGGGGGAGATAGAGGGACCATGTTGGCTGTTATACTGTAGATGGAGATAGAGTGACCATGTTGCCTACTATAGGGGGAGATAGAGGGACCATGTTGGCTATTATAGGGGGAGATAGAGTTACCATGTTGGCTACTATAGGGGGAGATAGAGTTACCATGTTGGCTACTATAGGGGGAGATAGAGTTACCATGTTGGCTACTATAGGGGGAGATAGAGTTACCATGTTGGCTACTATAGGGGGAGATAGAGTTACCATGTTGGCTACTATAGGGGGAGATAGAGGGACCATGTTGGATACTGTAGGGGGAGATAGAGGGATCATGTTGGATACTGTAGATGGAGATAGAGGGACCATGTTGGATACTGTAGGGGGAGATAGAGGGATCATGTTGGCTATTTTACTGTAGATGGAGATAGAGGAGCCATGTTGGCTACTATAAGGGGAGATAGAGGGACCATGTTGGCTACTATAGGGGGAGATAGAGGGGCCATGTTGGCTATTATAGGGGGAGATAGAGGGACCATGTTGGCTATTATACTGTAGATGGAGATAGAGGGACCATGTTGGCTATTATACTGTAGATGGAGATAGAGGGGCCATGTTGGCTACTATAGGGGGAGATAGAGGGACCATGTTGGCTACTATAGGGGGAGATAGAGGGACCATGTTGACTATTATACTGTAGATGGAGATAGAGGGGCCATGTTGGCTATTACACTGTAGATGGAGATAGAGGAGCCATGTTGGCTATTATGCTATGGGGGAGATAGAGGGACCATGTTCGCTGTTATACTGTAGATGGAGATAGAGGGGCCATGTTGGCTACTATAGGGGGAGATAGAGGGACCATGTTGGCTACTATAGGGGGAGATAGAGGGACCATGTTGACTATTATACTGTAGATGGAGATAGAGGGGCCATGTTGGATATTATACTGTAGATGGAAGTAGAGGGACCATGTTGGCTACTATAGGGGGAGATAGAGGGGCCATGTTGGCTATTATACTGTAGATGGAGATAGAGGGATCATGTTGGCTATTATACTCTAGATGGAGATAGAGGGATCATGTTGGCTACTATAGGGGGAGATAGAGGGGCCATGTTGGCTACTATAGGGGGAGATAGAGGGATCATGTTGGCTATTATACTGTAGATGGAGATAGAGGGATCATGTTGGCTACTATAGGGGGAGATAGAGGGGCCATGTTGGCTACTATAGGGGGAGATAGAGGGACCATGTTGGCTACTATAGGGGGATATAGAGGGATCATGTTGGCTATTATAGGGGGAGATAGAGGGACCATGTTGGCTACTATAGGGGGAGATAGAGGGACCATGTTGGCTACTATAAGGGGAGATAGAGGGACCATGTTGGCTATTATACTGTAGATGGAGATAGAGGGACCATGTTGGATACTGTAGGGGGAGATAGAGGGACCATGTTGGCTACTATAAGGGGAGATAGAGGGACCATGTTGGCTATTATACTGTAGATGGAGATATAGGGACCATGTTGGCTATTATACTGTAGATGGAGATAGAGGAGCCATGTTGGCTATTATAGGGGGAGATAGAGAGACCATGTTGGCTACTATAGGGGGAGATAGAGGGACCATGTTGGATACTGTAGGGGGAGATAGAGGGACCATGTTGGCTATTATACTGTAGATGGAGATAGAGGAGCCATGTTGGCTATTATACTGTAGATGGAGATAGAGGGACCATGTTGGGTATTGAAGATGGAGATAGATGGACCATGTTGGATATTGTAGATGGTGATAGAGATAGTGATAGTGGCACAATGTTGGCTACAGTATATGGAGATAGAGGGGCCATGTTGGCTACTGTACTGTAGATTGAGATAGAGGGGCCATGTTGGCTATTACACTGTAGATGGAGATAGAGGGGCCATGTTGGCTATTACACTGTAGATGGAGATAGAGGAGCCATGTTGGCTATTATACTATGGGGGAGATAGAGGGATCATGTTGGCTACTATAGGGGGAGATAGAGGGATCATGTTGGCTATTATACTGTAGATGGAGATAGAGGGATCATGTTGGCTACTATAGGGGGAGATAGAGGGATCATGTTGGCTACTATAGGGGGAGATAGAGGGCCCATGTTGGCTACTATAGGGGGAGATAGTGGGACCATGTTGGCTATTATACTGTAGATGGAGATAGAGGGACCATGTTGGCTATTATACTGTAGATGGAGATAGAGGGGCCATGTTGGCTATTATAGGGGGAGATAGAGGGGCCATGTTGGCTACTATAGGGGGAGATAGAGGGACCATGTTGGCTACTATAGGGGGAGATAGAGGGACCATGTTGACTATTATACTGTAGATGGAGATAGAGGGGCCATGTTGGCTATTACACTGTAGATGGAGATAGAGGAGCCATGTTGGCTATTATGCTATGGGGGAGATAGAGGGACCATGTTCGCTGTTATACTGTAGATGGAGATAGAGGGGCCATGTTGGCTACTATAGGGGGAGATAGAGTTACCATGTTGGCTACTATAGGGGGAGATAGAGTTACCATGTTGGCTACTATAGGGGGAGATAGAGGGACCATGTTGGATACTGTAGGGGGAGATAGAGGGATCATGTTGGATACTGTAGATGGAGATAGAGGGACCATGTTGGATACTGTAGGGGGAGATAGAGGGATCATGTTGGCTATTTTACTGTAGATGGAGATAGAGGAGCCATGTTGGCTACTATAAGGGGAGATAGAGGGACCATGTTGGCTACTATAGGGGGAGATAGAGGGGCCATGTTGGCTATTATAGGGGGAGATAGAGGGACCATGTTGGCTATTATACTGTAGATGGAGATAGAGGGACCATGTTGGCTATTATACTGTAGATGGAGATAGAGGGGCCATGTTGGCTACTATAGGGGGAGATAGAGGGACCATGTTGGCTACTATAGGGGGAGATAGAGGGACCATGTTGACTATTGTACTGTAGATGGAGATAGAGGGGCCATGTTGGCTATTACACTGTAGATGGAGATAGAGGAGCCATGTTGGCTATTATGCTATGGGGGAGATAGAGGGACCATGTTCGCTGTTATACTGTAGATGGAGATAGAGGGGCCATGTTGGCTACTATAGGGGGAGATAGAGGGACCATGTTGGCTACTATAGGGGGAGATAGAGGGACCATGTTGACTATTATACTGTAGATGGAGATAGAGGGGCCATGTTGGATATTATACTGTAGATGGAAGTAGAGGGACCATGTTGGCTACTATAGGGGGAGATAGAGGGGCCATGTTGGCTATTATACTGTAGATGGAGATAGAGGGATCATGTTGGCTATTATACTCTAGATGGAGATAGAGGGATCATGTTGGCTACTATAGGGGGAGATAGAGGGGCCATGTTGGCTACTATAGGGGGAGATAGAGGGATCATGTTGGCTATTATACTGTAGATGGAGATAGAGGGATCATGTTGGCTACTATAGGGGGAGATAGAGGGGCCATGTTGGCTACTATAGGGGGAGATAGAGGGACCATGTTGGCTACTATAGGGGGATATAGAGGGATCATGTTGGCTATTATAGGGGGAGATAGAGGGACCATGTTGGCTACTATAGGGGGAGATAGAGGGACCATGTTGGCTACTATAAGGGGAGATAGAGGGACCATGTTGGCTATTATACTGTAGATGGAGATAGAGGGACCATGTTGGATACTGTAGGGGGAGATAGAGGGACCATGTTGGCTACTATAAGGGGAGATAGAGGGACCATGTTGGCTATTATACTGTAGATGGAGATATAGGGACCATGTTGGCTATTATACTGTAGATGGAGATAGAGGAGCCATGTTGGCTATTATAGGGGGAGATAGAGGGACCATGTTGGCTACTATAGGGGGAGATAGAGGGACCATGTTGGATACTGTAGGGGGAGATAGAGGGACCATGTTGGCTATTATACTGTAGATGGAGATAGAGGAGCCATGTTGGCTATTATACTGTAGATGGAGATAGAGGGACCATGTTGGGTATTGAAGATGGAGATAGATGGACCATGTTGGATATTGTAGATGGTGATAGAGATAGTGATAGTGGCACAATGTTGGCTACAGTATATGGAGATAGAGGGGCCATGTTGGCTACTGTACTGTAGATTGAGATAGAGGGGCCATGTTGGCTATTACACTGTAGATGGAGATAGAGGGGCCATGTTGGCTATTACACTGTAGATGGAGATAGAGGAGCCATGTTGGCTATTATACTATGGGGGAGATAGAGGGATCATGTTGGCTACTATAGGGGGAGATAGAGGGATCATGTTGGCTATTATACTGTAGATGGAGATAGAGGGATCATGTTGGCTACTATAGGGGGAGATAGAGGGATCATGTTGGCTACTATAGGGGGAGATAGAGGGCCCATGTTGGCTACTATAGGGGGAGATAGTGGGACCATGTTGGCTATTATACTGTAGATGGAGATAGAGGGACCATGTTGGCTATTATACTGTAGATGGAGATAGAGGGGCCATGTTGGCTATTATAGGGGGAGATAGAGGGGCCATGTTGGCTACTATAGGGGGAGATAGAGGGACCATGTTGGCTACTATAGGGGGAGATAGAGGGACCATGTTGACTATTATACTGTAGATGGAGATAGAGGGGCCATGTTGGCTATTACACTGTAGATGGAGATAGAGGAGCCATGTTGGCTATTATGCTATGGGGGAGATAGAGGGACCATGTTCGCTGTTATACTGTAGATGGAGATAGAGGGGCCATGTTGGCTACTATAGGGGGAGATAGAGGGACCATGTTGGCTACTATAGGGGGAGATAGAGGGACCATGTTGACTATTATACTGTAGATGGAGATAGAGGGGCCATGTTGGATATTATACTGTAGATGGAAGTAGAGGGACCATGTTGGCTACTATAGGGGGAGATAGAGGGGCCATGTTGGCTATTATACTGTAGATAGAGATAGAGGGATCATGTTGGCTATTATACTGTAGATGGAGATAGAGGGATCATGTTGGCTACTATAGGGGGAGATAGAGGGGCCATGTTGGCTACTATAGGGGGAGATAGAGGGATCATGTTGGCTATTATACTGTAGATGGAGATAGAGGGATCATGTTGGCTACTATAGGGGGAGATAGAGGGACCATGTTGGCTACTATAGGGGGATATAGAGGGATCATGTTGGCTATTATAGGGGGAGATAGAGGGACCATGTTGGCTACTATAGGGGGAGATAGAGGGACCATGTTGGCTACTATAAGGGGAGATAGAGGGACCATGTTGGCTATTATACTGTAGATGGAGATAGAGGGACCATGTTGGATACTGTAGGGGGAGATAGAGGGAACATGTTGGCTACTATAAGGGGAGATAGAGGGACCATGTTGGCTATTATACTGTAGATGGAGATATAGGGACCATGTTGGCTATTATACTGTAGATGGAGATAGAGGAGCCATGTTGGCTATTATAGGGGGAGATAGAGGGACCATGTTGGCTACTATAGGGGGAGATAGAGGGACCATGTTGGATACTGTAGGGGGAGATAGAGGGACCATGTTGGCTATTATACTGTAGATGGAGATAGAGGATCCATTTTGGCTATTATACTGTAGATGGAGATAGAGGGACCATGTTGGGTATTGTAGATGGAGATAGAGGGACCATGTTGGATATTGTAGATGGTGATAGAGATAGTGATAGTGGCACAATGTTGGCTACAGTATATGGAGATAGAGGGGCCATGTTGGCTACTGTACTGTAGATTGAGATAGAGGGGCCATGTTGGCTATTACACTGTAGATGGAGATAGAGGGGCCATGTTGGCTATTACACTGTAGATGGAGATAGAGGAGCCATGTTGGCTATTATACTATGGGGGAGATAGAGGGATCATGTTGGCTACTATAGGGGGAGATAGAGGGATCATGTTGGCTATTATACTGTAGATGGAGATAGAGGGATCATGTTGGCTACTATAGGGGGAGATAGAGGGATCATGTTGGCTACTATAGGGGGAGATAGAGGGCCCATGTTGGCTACTATAGGGGGAGATAGAGGGATCATGTTGGCTATTATACTGTAGATGGAGATAGAGGGGCCATGTTGGCTATTATAGGGGGAGATAGAGGGGCCATGTTGGCTACTATAGGGGGAGATAGAGGGACCATGTTGGCTACTATAAGGGGAGATAGAGGGACCATGTTGGCTACTATAGGGGGAGATAGAGGGATCATGTTGGCTATTATACTGTAGATGGAGATAGAGGGACCATGTTGGCTATTATAGGGGGAGATAGAGGGACCATGTTGGCTACTATAGGGGGAGATAGAGGGATCATGTTGGCTACTATAAGGGGAGATAGAGGGACCATGTTGGCTACTATACTGTAGGGGGAGATAGAGGAACCATGTTCGCTGTTATACTGTAGATGGAGATAGAGGGACCATGTTGGCTACTATAGGGGGAGATAGTGGGACCATGTTGGCTATTATACTGTAGATGGAGATAGAGGAGCCATGTTGGCTACTATAAGGGGAGATAGAGGGACCATGTTGGCTATTATAAGGGGAGATAGAGGGGCCATGTTGGCTACTATAAGGGGAGATAGAGGGACCATGTTGGCTATTATAGGGGGAGATAGAGGGACCATGTTGGCTATTATAGGGGGAGATAGAGGGACCATGTTGGCTACTATAGGGGGAGATAGAGGGACCATGTTGGCTACTATAGGGGGAGATAGAGGGACCATGTTGGCTACTATAGGGGGAGATAGAGGGACCATGTTGGCTATTATACTGTAGGGGGAGATAGAGGGGCCATGTTGGCTACTATAGGGGGAGATAGAGGGACCATGTTGGCTATTATACTGTAGATGGAGATAGAGGGACCATGTTGGCTATTATAGGGGGAGATAGAGGGACCATGTTGGCTACTATAGGGGGAGATAGAGGGATCATGTTGGCTACTATAAGGGGAGATAGAGGGACCATGTTGGCTACTATACTGTAGGGGGAGATAGAGGGACCATGTTCGCTGTTATACTGTAGATGGAGATAGAGGGACCATGTTGGCTACTATAGGGGGAGATAGTGGGACCATGTTGGCTATTATACTGTAGATGGAGATAGAGGAGCCATGTTGGCTACTATAAGGGGAGATAGAGGGACCATGTTGGCTATTATAAGGGGAGATAGAGGGGCCATGTTGGCTACTATAAGGGGAGATAGAGGGACCATGTTGGCTATTATAGGGGGAGATAGAGGGACCATGTTGGCTATTATAGGGGGAGATAGAGGGACCATGTTGGCTACTATAGGGGGAGATAGAGGGACCATGTTGGCTACTATAGGGGGAGATAGAGGGACCATGTTGGCTACTATAGGGGGAGATAGAGGGACCATGTTGGCTATTATACTGTAGGGGGAGATAGAGGGGCCATGTTGGCTACTATAGGGGGAGATAGAGGGACCATGTTGGCTATTATACTGTAGGGGGAGATAGAGGGGCCATGTTGGCTACTATACGGGGAGAGAGAGGGACCATGTTGGCTATTATACTTTAGGGGGAGATAGAGGGGCCATGATGGCTACTATAGGGGGAGATAGAGGGACCATGTTGGCTATTATAGAGACCATGTTGGCTACTATAGGGGGAGATAGAGGGATCATGTTGGCTACTATAAGGGGAGAGAGAGGGACCATGTTGGCTACTATACTGTAGGGGGAGATAGAGGGACCATGTTCGCTGTTATACTGTAGATGGAGATAGAGGGACCATGTTGGCTACTATAGGGGGAGATAGAGGGGCCATGTTGGCTACTATAAGGGGAGATAGAGGGACCATGTTGGCTATTATAGGGGGAGATAGAGGGACCATGTTGGCTACTATAGGGGGAGATAGAGGGACCATGTTGGCTACTATAGGGGGAGATAGAGGGACCATGTTGGCTACTATAGGGGGAGATAGAGGGATCATGTTGGCTACTATAAGGGGAGATAGAGGGACCATGTTGGCTACTATAGGGGGAGATAGAGGGATCATGTTGGCTACTATAAGGGGAGATAGAGGGACCATGTTGGCTACTATACTGTAGGGGGGGATAGAGGGACCATGTTCGCTGTTATACTGTAGATGGAGATAGAGGGACCATATTGGCTACTATAGGGGGAGATAGTGGGACCATGTTGGCTATTATACTGTAGATGGAGATAGAGGAGCCATGTTGGCTATTATAGGGGGAGATAGAGGGACCATGTTGGCTACTATAGGGGGAGATAGAGGGACCATGTTGGCTATTATACTGTAGATGGAGATAGAGGGACCATGTTGGATACTGTAGGGGGAGATAGAGGGACCATGTTGGCTACTATAAGGGGAGATAGAGGGACCATGTTGGCTACTATAAGGGGGGATAGAGGGACCATGTTGGCTATTATACTGTAGATGGAGATAGAGGAGCCATGTTGGCTATTATAGGGGGAGATAGAGGGACCATGTTGGCTACTATAGGGGGAGATAGAGGGACCATGTTGGCTACTATAGGGGGAGATAGAGGGACCATGTTGGCTATTATACTGTAGATGGAGATAGAGGGACCATGTTGGCTATTATAGGGGGAGATAGAGGAGCCATGTTGGCTACTATAGGGGGAGATAGAGGGACCATGTTGGCTACTATAGGGGGAGATAGAGGGACCATGTTGGATACTGTAGGGGGAGATAGAGGGACCATGTTGGCTATTATACTGTAGATGGAGATAGAGGAGCCATGTTGGCTATTATACTGTAGATGGAGTTAGAGGGACCATGTTGGGTATTGTAGATGGAGATAGAGGGACCATGTTGGATATTGTAGATGGTGATAGAGATAGTGATAGTGGCACAATGTTGGCTACAGTATATGGAGATAGAGGGGCCATGTTGGCTACTGTAGTTGGAGATAGAGGGGCCAAGTTGGCTACTGTAGATGGAGATAGAGGGGCCACGGTGGCTACTATAGGGGGAGATAGAGAAGGCATGTTGGCTACAGTAGATGGAGATAGAGGGGCCACGTTGGCTACAGTAGATGGAGATAGAGGGGCCACGGTGGCTACTATAGGGGGAGATAGAGAAGGCATGTTGGCTACAGTAGATGGAGATAGAGGGGCCATGTTGGCTACAGTAGATGGACATAGATGGGCCACGTTGGCTACAGTAGATGGAGATAGAGGGGCCATGTTGGCTACAGTAGATAGAGATAGAGGGGACATGTTGGCTACAGTAGATGGAGATATAGGGGCCATGTTGGCTATTATAGGGGGAGATAGAGGGACCATGTTGGCTATTATACTGTAGATGGAGATAGAGGGGCCATGTTGGCTATTATACTGTAGATGGAGATTGAGGGACCATGTTGGGTATTGTAGATGGAGATAGAGGGACCATGTTGGCTACTGTAGATGGAGATAGAGGGGCCCTGTTGGCTACAGTAGATGGAGATAGATGGGCCATGTTGGCTACAGTAGATGGAGATAGAGGGGCCATGTTGGCTACTGTACTGTAGATGGAGATAGAGGGGCCATGTTGGCTACTGTAGATGGAGATATAGGGGCCATGTTGGGTATTGTAGATGGAGATAGAGGGGCCATGTTGGCTACTGTAGATGGAGATAGAGGGGCCCTGTTGGCTACAGTAGATGGAGATAGATGGGCCATGTTGGCTACAGTAGATGGAGATAGAGGGGCCATGTTGGCTACTGTACTGTAGATGGAGATAGAGGGGCCATGTTGGCTACTGTAGATGGAGATATAGGGGCCATGTTGGCTACTGTAGATGGAGATAGAGGGGCCATGTTGGCTACTTTAGATGGAGATATAGGGGCCATGTTGGCTACTATAGGGGAGATAGATGGGCCATGTTGGCTACTGTACCTGTAGATGGTGATAGAGGTGCCATAAAACCCTTATTTTATAGTGTGACTGTCATGTATGTGGAAACCACCATAAAAGGAGAATATTTAGTAATAAAGCAGGGAGAACTTTGACTCTAGTCCCCCATACTGTGTCCACCAGTCCAGGACTAAGTTGTTTTTCACTACTGGATACCGGACAATTACCCATTCACTATTGCATTTCCTCAATAAAGTAATTGTGTCAAGGAAAAACTAAATTCCAGAAAATTATTCATAATCCCATTCTGTGTTTTGATTTTCTTACATTTTCTTACATTTGCGTACATTTGCGTACATTTGCATATTAACACTGCCTGTTTTAAGCGGTGAGCAGCGAGGGGTAGGAGTGTGCTATCCTGTGAGATAGCTCTCCCACGGTGGCCCAGTTGGGTGGTGGAGAGAGCCAGCTGAGACAGAGAGATGATCTCAGGGCCCAGTTGGGGGGCGGAGAGAACCAGCTGAGACAGAGAGATGATCTCAAGGCCCAGTTGGGTGGTGGAGAGAGCCAGCTGAGACAGAGAGATGATCTCAGGGCCCAGTTGGGTGGCGGAGAGAGACAGCTGAGACAGATAGATTATGTGTTTTGCTCTAGTTTGAGAGTGGGAGAGAGACAGAAAGAGACAGCGAGAGACAAATTACCAAGAGAGAGAGAGACAGAGAGAGACAGAGACCGAGAGAGTGAGACAGTGAGAGACAGAGAGAGAGAGAGAGAGAGAGAGAGAGAGAGAGAGAGAGAGAGAGAGAGAGAGAGAGAGAGACAGAGACAGAGACAGAGACAGTGAGAGACAGAGAGAGAGAGAGAGACAGAGACAGAAACCAAGACCGAGAGAGTGAGACAGAGAGAGACAGACAGAGACAGAGACAGAGACAGAGACAGACCGAGAGAGTGAGACAGTGAGAGAGAGAAATGAACTGCCAGTGAAAGATTGCCGGCTGTGTGTCTGTGTGTGTTTGTATACGTACATGCATGCATGTGCATGTGCAAGGCCGGATTAAGAAATTATAGAACCCCGGGCTTTGTTTTTTTTATAGGATTGTAGAAACACTTAAAGCAAGGGTTGTGTTTCATGTAGGCTTTCCCTGGCGTGACGTTTTGATTACCATGTAAATCTCTCTAGGACAAGGTGACTTTTATCAGCATATTCTCCTGTATTTACCGCCTCCAAAATGAAACGCTAATTAGCTGCTAATGTGGCTGTCATAAAGAACTACAAATGCCATGATGCTGTGGACGAGACTGCCAAATCAAGGCAAAAGGAAGAATCTCTGGATTAACTATCTGATGTTAGCTGAATTGTAGTATTGAATAAATTGGCAACGTTTCTTTAAATTTACAATTCTGTGAATTGTTTTGTGCAAGTTTTAAATTTACACAATACCTGTTAACAAAAGGGTCAGCTAGAGTTCAGGAGCTTAAAGGGATTGGAAGTCTTGCAGGTCTACTAATTAGCATTTTAGAATCTGAAAGTAAATAGAGCCAAATATATTGATAAAAGTCACCTTGTCCGACAGATATTTACATGGCTATCAAGACATCACGCCAGGGTAAGCCTACATGAAACACAGTCCTTTAAGTGTTTCTGAAATCCCCTATGGGGAAAATGAATGGTGGAAAAATTATTGGAACCATTTCCCTGTTTGACTGCTAGGTTTTATGGGTATTACGACACCTCTGCTGTGGGGCTCTATAGCCCAGGCCAATGAAGCAGCAACACAGATTATTAGGAGGGAATATATTATCGGCTACAGTAAGAAATTAAATGCAATTTCCAGTGGCACACCTAATGATGAAGATGCAGGGTACTCACGGTACTGGCCGATGAGCTCTTAGTGGCAATAGCCTACCTCAAAATGAGTTACTGTGAAAATCAGTACTGCTGCTCGCAAATAATTGGGAGTTGTTGATAAGAAATTGGTTCTATTGGTTCTACAGACAGATTAGCCTTCTCTTTTCAGCAGTAGTCATTTGCTTTCCAAACTGTACGTATTTCCGAGATTGCATTTTGGAATCTGCAAAAGGAAAACCTACAAAAAACCAGTTCCAATTCAAGTCAGGACTGGCAGCCATTTCATGAGTTTACCAGTCAAATTGCCAGGGTAAAAGGTTCCAAAACCCTTCTAAGGATTATATGTCTATGAACACAAAGCCTGACTGTAGGCATACTGGTAACTGCCAAAATAAAGGAAACACGTGAGTAAATGAGGGATACAAAGTATATGTTATTGTGTGGGGTGCATTGTCCTGGCACGGTTTAGGTCCACTTGTAGAATCAATGCCAAGGCTCATTGAAGCTCTTTTGGCAGCTCATGATGGCCCAACACCCTTTTAAGATACTTTATGTTGGTGTTTCCTTTATTTTGGAAGTTACCTCTATTTGATTGTGATAACACCAAATCTACCGTTATTTTTTTTTTAGAAACTATTGCTCCTCTGTTGCTAAATGATGCTCTCTGGTGTATTTTGAACATTGAGAGTGGGCTCCTGTGGTTGGATAAAAAAATAATTACAAAAAAATAAAAAATGCTATGTTTATTTGTACAGTTGAAGTCAGAAGTTTACATACATTTAGGTTGGAGTCATTTAAAACTCGTTTTTCAACCACTCCACAAATTTCTTGTCAACAAACTATAGTTTTGGGAAGTCGGTTAGGACATCTACTTTGTGCATGACACAAGTCATTTTTCCAACTATTTTTTACAGATTATTTCACTTATAATTCACTGTATCACAATTCCAGTGGGTCAGAAGTTGACATAGACTAAGTTGACTGGGCCTTTAAACAGCTTGGAAAATTCCAGAAGATGATGTCATGTCTTTAGAAGCTTCTGATAGGCTAATTGACATCATTTGAGTCAATTGGAGGTGTACCTGTACAATATATTTCAAGGCATACCTTCAAACTCAGTGCCTCTTTGCTTGACATCATGGGAAAATCAAAAGAAATCAGCCAAGACGTCAAGAAAAAAAATTGTAGACCTCCACAAGTCCGGTTCATCCTTGGGAGCAATTTCCAAACACCTTAATTAAGGTACCACGTTCATCTGTACAAACAATAGTACACAAGTATAAACACCATGGGACCACGCAACTGTCATACCGCTCAGGTAGGAGACGCGTTCCGAGAGATGCAAATCAATCCCAGAACCACAGCGAAGTGCAAATCAATCCCAGAACCACAGCGAAGGACCTTGTGAAGATTCTGGAGGAAACAGGTACAAAAGTATCTATATCCACAGTTAAACGTCATAACCTAAAAGGCCGCTCAGCAAGGAAGAACCCACTGCTCCAAAACCGACATAAAAAAAGCCAGACTACGGTTTGCAACTGCACACGGGGACAAAGATCGTACTTTTTGGAGAAATGTCCTCTGGTCGGATGAAACAAAAAAATAACTGTTTGGCTATAATGACCATTGTTATGTTTGGAGGAAAAAGGGTGAGGCTTGCAAGCCGAAGAACACCATCCCAACTGTGAACCATGCGGGTGGCAGCATCATGTTTTGGGGTGTGCTTTGCTGCAGGAGGGACTGGTGCACTTCACAAAATAGATGGAATCATGAGGATGGGAAATTATATGGATATATTGAAGCAACATCTCAAGACATCAGTTATCTGATGATTAGCAGAGCGGGCAGCAGGCAGCAGAACGCTATCTACCCTCATTGAGAGCTCCTGAATTCTCCTGTGTTTGGAGGTTGCAGTAAAATAAATAGTAAATATATACTACATATATAATGTATACTGCATGTAAAATACTAAATATATACTACATATATAATGTATACTGTATATAAAGTGCATTCGGAAAGTATTCAGACTCCATTACTTTTTCAACATTTTGTTACGTTACTTATTCTAAAATGTATTAAATATACATTTTTCCTGATCAATCTACACACACTACTCTATAATGATGATGTGAAAACAGGTTTTTAGACATTTTTGCAAATGTATTACAATTTAAAAAATCTAAATTGAGCTCAGGTGTATTCTGCTGCCATTGATCATCCTTGAAATGTTTCTACAACTTGATTCAAGTCCACCTGTGGTAAATTCAATTGATTGGACATGATTTGGAAAGACACACAACTGTCTATATAAGGTCCCGCAGCTGACAGTGCATGTCAGAGCAAAAACCAAGCCATGAGGCCGAAGGAATTGTCCGTAGAGTTTAGAGACAGGATTGTGTTGAGGTACAGATTTGGGGAAGGGTACAAAAACATTTCTGCAGCATTGAAGGTCCCCAAGAACACAGTGACCTCCATCATTTTTAAATGGAAGAAGTTTGAAACCACCAAGACTCTTCCTAGAGCTGGCCACCTAGCCAAACTGAGCAATTGTGGGAGAAGGGCTTTGGTCAGGGAGGTGACCAAGAACCCAATGGTCACTCTGACAGAGCTGCATAGTTCCTCTGTGGAGATGGGAGAACTTCCAGAAGGACAATCATCTCTTCAGCACTCCACCAATCAGGTCTTTATGGTAGAGTGGCCAGATGGAAGCCACTCCTCAATAAAAGGTACATGACAGCCCACTTGGTGTTTGCCAAAAGGCCCTTAAAGGACTTTCAGACCATGAGAAACAATATTCTCTGGTCTGACGAAAACAAGATTGAACTCTTTGGCGTGATTGCCAAGCGTCATGTATGGAGGAAACCTGGCCTCATCCCTACGGTGAAGCATGGTGGTGGCAGCATCATGCTGTAGGGATGTTTTTCAGCGGCAGGGACTGGGAGACTAGACAGGATCGAGGGAAAGATGAATGGTGCAAAGTATGCTCAGGTCTCAGGACCTCAGGCTGGAGCGAATGTTTACCTTCCAACAGGACAACAACCCTAAGCAAACAGCTGACACAATGCAGGAGTATCTTCGGGACAAGTCTTTGAGTGACCCAACCAAAGCCTAGACCTGAAAACAGCTGTGCAGCGACGCTCCCCATCCAACCTTACAGAGCTTGAGAAGATCTGCAGAAAAGAATGGGAGAAACTCCGCAAATACAGGTGTGCCAAGCTTGTAGCGTCATACCCAAGAAGACTCTGGGCTGTAATCGTTGCCATTGGTGCTTCAACAAATTACTGAGTAAAGGGTCTGTAATACTTATGTAAATGTGATATTTCAGTTTTTTTCTCAAACCTTGTTTTGCTTTGTCATTATGGGGTTCATTATGTGTATATTGATGAGGGTAAAAAAGAGTTTGATCCATTTAGAATAAGGCTGTAACGTAATGTGGAACAAGTCCAGTGGTCTGAATACTTTCTGAAGGCACTGTATTTCCTTTTTTTGGGTGATGTTTATTATACTTTATTTTCTGCTTCCTGGGCCCCCCACGGTCCTGGACCCAGGGGCTTCACGCCTGGACCCAGGGCCCCCCACGGGCCTGGAGCCAGGGGCTTCACGCCTGGACCCCCACAGGCCTGGACCCAGGGCCCCACACAGGCCTGGACCCAGGGCCCCCCACAGGCCTGGACCCAGGTGTTTCACGCCTGGACCCAGGTCCCCCCATGGGCCTGGACCCAGGGCCCCCCACGGGCCTGGACCCAGGGGCTTCACGCCTGGACCCAGGGCCCCACACGGGCCTGGACCCAGGGCCCCCCACGGGCCTGGACCCAGGGGCTTCACGCCTGGACCCAGGGCCCCCCACGGGCCTGGACCCAGGGTCCCACACAGGCCTGGACCCAGGGCCCCCCACGGGCCTGGACCCAGGGGCTTCACGCCTGGACCCAGGGCCCCCCACGGGCCTGGACCCAGGGCCCCCCACGGGCCTGGACCCAGGGCCACACACAGGCCTGGACCCAGGGCCCCCCACAGGCCTGGACCCAGGGCCCCACACAGGCCTGGACCCAGGGGCTTCGGCCCTGGTAAGCTCCTGCATTAATCCATCTCTGTCTGTCTGTCTGTCTGTCTGCCTGCCTGCCTGCCTGCCTGCTCGCTCTGCTCAGTGTTGTGTTCTCTATGAAATGTTCCTAAATAAGCGGTGGGTCTCAGCATACCCAGTCTAGTGGCCAGGTGGAGGGACATTTGCATATAGAGCTGTGGTAGGGTTCCCCTGGGTTCCCGTGGTGACGCCACAGGGCCAGTGGCACCACAATTGAGTTCTGAATTGGATCTTTACCGCTGCACTGCCCTGCCCTCCATTTTGTATGTGTGTGTTTGTGTGGGTGTGTGTGTATGTGTGTGGGTGTGTGCCTGTGTGTGTGTGTGTGTTTATGTGTGTGTGTGTGTGTGTTTGTGTGTGCGGTGTAATCACGAAGCTATGCAGATTCTGACCCGAGTGAATCATAGGAATGTGTTGACAGACTGTAGCAGTATATTGGTGAGATACGTAATAAAATACATCGAAATCAAATCAAACTTTATTTGTCACATGCACCGAATACAACAGGTGTTGTAGACCTTACTGTGAAAGTAGACCTTACTGTGAAAGTAGACCTTACTGTGAAAGTAGACCTTACTGTGAAAGTAGACCTTACTGTGAAATGCTTATTTACAAGCCCTCAACCAACAGAGCAGTTCAAGAAGAGTTAAGAAAATATTTACCAAATAAACTAAAGTAAAAAATGTAAAGTAACACAATAAGAATAACAATAACTAGGCTTTATACAGGGGGCACCGGTACCGAGTCAGTGTGCAGGGGTACAGGTTAGTAGAGGTAATTTGTACGTGTAGGTGGGGGTGAAGTGACTATGCATAGATAATAAACATTTAGTAGCAGCAGTGTACAAAATGAATGGTGTGGGTTAATGTAAATAGTCTGGTGGCCATTTGATTAGTTGTTCAGCAGTCTTATGGCTGGGGGGGGGGGGTGGTAGAAGCTGTTAAGGAGCCTTTTGGTCCTAGACTTGGTGCTCCGGTACCACTTGTCGTGCAGTAGCAGAGAAAACAGTCTATGACTTGGGTGATTGGAGTCTCTGACAGTTTTATTGGCTTTCTTTTAATGACACCGCCTATTATATAGGTCCTGGATGGCAGGACACTTGGCCCCAGTGATGTACTGGGCCGTACGCTCTACTCTCTGTAGCGCCTTACGGTCAGATGCCAAGCAGTTGCCATACAGTGATGCAACCAGTCAGTGAACTTGAAACTCTCGACCCGCTCCACTACAGCCCCGATGATGTAGTCCTCGATTAGCTCCATTGTCATGCTCACATTGAGGGAGAGGTTGTGGTCCTGGCAGCACACTGCCACTCCTCCCTATAGGCTGTCTCATCGTTGTCGGTGATCAGGCCCACCACTGTTGTGTTACTGTTGTCATTATATTCAAGGCCGAGGTTGCGGTACTGGCTTTTACAGACCCTGATATTGATTCAGCTTTGATCTAACTTTATTAAAATGAGAACCATTTTCCAGAGTAGCCTGTTCTCTGGGCAGCCCAAGGAGTAGAGCAGAGACTGTGGGACCTTTAACTGTCGGGAAAAGAAGTGTCTGGAAAAGTCGAATCTGCAGACACTCTGTTTATTTCATTCTCCTGTGACTGGGGTGCTCTCCAATCCAAGGTCCAGACTGTTAGCTACCTCTGATGTCCCCGCTCTCTAATGACAGTCAAAGGAGACACACTAACCAACTCTGTACCCTCACTGTCCTAATGACGCCGGCATCGAGAGAGGGAGAGAGGGAGATTCATTTCACTGGTCTGGTCTCCTAACATAGTCGCTCCACCACCGTACCATCGCTCCTGATCCCATCTCTTCTCTACAGAGGATTCTCATTTACCCATTCTCTGTGATTTTCTGGAAACAAATGAATAATTTTCTCATAGACACGCTCATTAACCGACTGTCTGTTCCCTGCCAGTTTCAACATTTGAATATTCCCGTGTTTGCCCTGGTAAACATCGAAGGTCTGATCTCTTCAAAAATAGCCAGTTCTGACATGCCTGCCAGTGAGAGAGAGAGAGAGGACTCTCAGGAATTGAGACCTGGATGCCAGCAGGCAATAAGCAGTAAAAACTGGCTGAACCACAGTAATACGATCCTGACATGACATGAAAGTATAGCTGTCTATCTGAAACTAATTATAATGTACATATTTAGCATGAGACGTAAATGGGGTACAAATTAGGAAAGGCAAGTGCGCAGGGATATATTGGACATCAATATGATAGTGTTAGAATGTCATCGTCTACAAGCAATTAAATGCACGCACGCACGCGCACGCGCACACGCACACGCACACGCACACACACACACACACACACACACACACACACACACACACACACACACACACACACACACACACACACACAGCAATGTGAGAGGCAGATTGTATTTCCCTAATATGCTCTGCTGTAAATCGCTATTGTCGGTTGCCATTGAAAGAGAGATCAATATAATAGGTTTGGCACTTCTCCAGAATCATCCCTGACAATGTGAGACTCACGCCAGCCAGGCATTTGAAATCATCGGTGCATAACCAGTGCGTTCTGGGGATAAAAATAATTCCTCTCGTCTTTGCCAGGGAGCAGTGTGTCTGTGTGTGTGTGTGTGCCAGGGAGCGGGAGGCACAGTGCTTCGGTCTGAGGGTAGGGGTGCCACCCGGCTCTGCAAATTGTCTCGGGACATCAGACACAGGCATCTCATTCAGTGGAGGAGAGAGAGAGGGGTTGAAATGGGGAGAAGGGAGGTAAGAGAGGACAGGGGGAGAGAAAGCAGAGAGGAGTGAGGTTGAGGAAAGGAGAGAAGAGACAAGTAGAGGAATAAGGAGAGCGAGATAGGAGAGAAGAAAAGAGAGGAGAGGGGGGAGACATTTAAATGAGTTCCCTAACCTGGCAGAGTCGAGGATGAGGATGACTGAACTGGAAAAGAATTGCAACGGGTTTATTTGAAGCTCTGTTCTTTTCTTTTCTCTTTTGGGCGGAAGAACATCTGAGGATTTGGTGTGTTTGTCTGTCTCTCTGTCTCTGTTTCTCTGTCTGTCTGTTTCTCTGTCTGTCTGTTTCTCTGTCTGTCTGTCTCTCTCTCTCTCTCTCTCTCTCTCTCTCTCTCTCTCTCTCTCTCTCTCTCTCTGTCTGTCTGTCTGTCTGTCTGTCTGTCTGTCTGTCTGTCTGTCTGTCTGTCTGTCAGACATCAAAGTAATGAGACATAGCAAGCGATGAAGGGAGGAAGATGTAGAAAACAAGATTGTTTCATTTGGAGGAATCTGTTCTCTTGTTTTTCAGTCTCTGGACTGTAGATAATGTGAGTCCTCTGATATTTCTTAGAGCATTATTTGTTCCCTGATTTTTCACAGACATACCACTTTGCAAATCTTATGCCATTAGAAACCCTAACATGTAATTCATATTGCTTCAAATATATATAGTGCCTTCGGAAAGTATTCAGACCCCTTGACTTTTTCCACATTTTGTTATGTTACAGCCTTCTAAAATTGATTAGATAGTTTTTCCCCCTCATCAATCTACACAGAATACCGCATAATGACAAAGCAAAAACAGTTAAAAACATTTTTTTGCTAATAAAAAAACACAGAATATATCACATTTACATAAGTATTCAGACCCTTTACTCAGTACTTTGTTGAAGCACCTTTGGTAGTGATTAAAGCCTTGCGTATTCTTGGGTATGATGCTACAAGCTTGGCACACCTGTATTTGCGGAGTTTCTCCCATTATTCTCTGCAGATCTTCTCAAGCTCTTTAAGGTTGGATGGGGAGCGTCGCTGCACAGCTGTTTTCAGGTGTCTCCAGAGATGTTAGACAGGGTTCAAGTACTTTGCGCTGTTCATATTTGCCTCGATCCTGACTAGTCTCCCAGTCCCTGAAGTGAAAAACATCCCCACAGCATGATTCTAACAGACCAGGTGTACACCTGCACATCCAACACAGTATTCTAACAGACCAGGTGTACACCTGCACGTCTAACCTAGTATTCTAACAGACCAGGTGTACACCTGCACATCCAACACAGTATTCTAACAGACCAGGTGTACACCTGCACGTCTAACCCAGTATTCTAACAGACCAGGTGTACACCTGCACGTCTAACCTAGTATTCTAACAGACCAGGTGTACACCTGCACGTCTAACCCAGTATTCTAACAGACCAGGTGTACACCTGCACGTCTAACCTAGTATTCTAACAGACCAGGTGTACACCTGCACGTCTAACCCAGTATTCTAACAGACCAGGTGTACACCTGCACGTCTAACCTAGTATTCTAACAGACCAGGTGTACACCTGCACGTCTAACCCAGTATTCTAACAGACCAGGTGTACACCTGCACGTCTAACCCAGTATTCTAACAGACCAGGTGTACACCTGCACGTCTAACCTAGTATTCTAACAGACCAGGTGTACACCTGCACGTCTAACCCAGTATTCTAACAGACCAGGTGTACACCTGCACGTCTAACCCAGTATTCTAACAGACCAGGTGTACACCTGCACGTCTAACCCAGTATTCTAACAGACCAGGTGTACACCTGCACGTCTAACCCAGTATTCTAACAGACCAGGTGTACACCTGCACATCCAACACAGTATTCTAACAGACCAGGTGTACACCTGCACGTCTAACCCAGTATTCTAACAGACCAGGTGTACACCTGCACGTCTAACCCAGTATTCTAACAGACCAGGTGTAGACCTGCACGTCTAACCTAGTATTCTAACAGACCAGGTGTACACCTGCACGTCTAACCCAGTATTCTAACAGACCAGGTGTACACCTGCACGTCTAACCCAGTATTCTAACAGACCAGGTGTACACCTGCACGTCTAACCCAGTATTCTAACAGACCAGGTGTACACCTGCACGTCTAACCCAGTATTCTAACAGACCAGGTGTACACCTGCACGTCTAACCTAGTATTCTAACAGACCAGGTGTACACCTGCACGTCTAACCTAGTATTCTAACAGACCAGGTGTACACCTGCACGTCTAACCCAGTATTCTAACAGACCAGGTGTACACCTGCACATCTAACCCAATATTGATAGCAAACAAAAGGTTTACTGCTACATGTCAGTCCCAATTGTCATATAAATAAGTGTACTTCTGAATTACAGGTGTACAGCTGTACTTCAGCTCCCATATACATAACTACAAAGTCTGCAACTGTGCTGGAACCATATAAGTCAACTGAGCCAGGTCTAAATGTGTTGAAGAGTGAATACTCATAAACTGTCAACCAGGTCTACCCCTGCATCTCAGCTCCAGTACTCCTACAAACCAGGACTAGCCCTGCATCTCAGCTCCAGTACTCCAACAATCCAGGACTAGCTCTGCACCTCAGCTCCAGTACTCCAACAAACCAGGACTAGCCCTGCACCTCAGCTCCAGTACTCCTACAAACCAGGACTAGCCCTACACCTCAGCTCCAGTACTCCAACAAACCAGGACTAGCCCTGCACCTCAGCTCCAGTACTCCTACAAACCAGGACTAGCCCTGCACCTCAGCTCCAGTACTCCTACAATCCAGGACTAGCTCTGCACCTCAGCTCCAGTACTCCTACAAACCAGGACTAGCCCTGCATCTCAGCTCCAGTACTCCAACAATCCAGGACTAGCTCTGCACCTCAGCTCCAGTACTCCAACAAACCAGGACTAGCCCTGCACCTCAGCTCCAGTACTCCTACAAACCAGGACTAGCTCTGCACCTCAGCTCCAGTACTCCTACAAACCAGGACTAGCCCTGCATCTCAGCTCCAGTACTCCAACAATCCAGGACTAGCTCTGCACCTCAGCTCCAGTACTCCAACAAACCAGGACTAGCCCTGCACCTCAGCTCCAGTACTCCTACAAACCAGGACTAGCCCTGCACCTCAGCTCCAGTATTCCTACAATCCAGGACTAGCTCTGCACCTCAGCTCCAGTACTCCTACAAACCAGGACTAGCCCTGCATCTCAGCTCCAGTACTCCAACAATCCAGGACTAGCTCTGCACCTCAGCTCCAGTACTCCAACAAACCAGGACTAGCCCTGCACCTCAGCTCCAGTACTCCAACAAACCAGGACTAGCCCTGCACCTCAGCTCCAGTACTCCAACAATCCAGGACTAGCTCTTCACCTCAGCTCCAGTACTCCAACAAACCAGGACTAGCCCTGCACCTCAGCTCCAGTACAACAATCCAGGACTAGCTCTGCACCTCAGCTCCAGTACTCCAACAAACCAGGTCTACCTTTGACTGAGTCCCAACACTATAAACCAGATATGGGCTCCCGAGTGGTGCAGCGGTCTAAGGCATTGCATCTAAGTGCTAGAGGCGTCACTACAGACCCTGGTTTGATTCCAGGCTGTATCACAACCGGCCGTGATTGGGAGTCTCATATGGCGGCACACAATTGGCCCAGCGTCGTCCGGGTTTGGCCGTGGTAATCCTCATTGTAAATAAGAATTTGTTCTTAACTGACTTGTGTCACGGATTCCCCTGCTACTGCTGCTCATTCCGTGCACCAGTTCCGGAGGTCTACGTCACCGGCCTCTAGGCGTCACTGAACGGTTTCATTACGCACACCTGGTACCCATTTCCCCTGATTAGTAATTGTATATATGTGCCCTCTGTTCACCATTGTCTTGTGGGTTATTGTTCCCATGTCCATTGGTCTTGTGAGTACCTGTGCTTTGTTGTTTCGGATTTCGCGCTGCGTGTATTGTGCATTTGTTATTAAGGGTCTAGTCCCGTGTAGTGTTATTAAGGGTGTCATCCCGTGTAGTGTTATTAAGGGTGTCATCCCGTGTAGTGTTATTAAGGGTGTCATCCCGTGTAGTGTTATTAAGGGTGTCATCCCGTGTAGTGTTATTAAGGGTGTCATCCCGTGTAGTGTTATTAAGGGTGTCATCCCGTGTAGTGTTATTAAGGGTGTCATCCCGTGTAGTGTTATTAAGGGTGTCATCCCGTGTAGTGTTATTAAGGGTGTCATCCCGTGTAGTGTTATTAAGGGTGTCATCCCGTGCAGTGTTATTAAGGGTGTCATCCCGTGTAGTGTTATTAAGGGTGTCATCCCGTGTAGTGTTATTACGGGTCTCGTCCTGTGTATTTATTAGAGGTTCTACCTCGTTCTTTTGTTCGTGTTTACATCCCTGTGTTTTTGTATACGTGTTTGTTTTGGACTTCGTCCCCGTGCCTTTTCATGGCATGTTGTATTTTTAGGTGGAGAATTAAACCTCCCCTATTACGTATTCCTGCGCCTGTCTCCGACCACCTGTGGCGGTGTCAAAACCCACATAAACCAGATCTACCATTGTGCCAGAAACAGTAAACAAACCTATTGACATTAATATTTGTGAAGTTTTTTGAACTAATTCAGTTCATGGGTCTATGCATGGCCAATGACCCCTAAAATAAAAAAAACCTGATGTTTTACAGTCAAAATCACGGAATAAAAGGCAAACGGATAATGGTGAAATCATCTTCGCCAAGTATTCTATTTTACTAGGCAAGTCAGTTATGAACAAATTCGCATTTTCAATGATGGTCTAGGAACAGTGGGTTAACTGGCCCAGGAACAGTGGGTTAACTGGTCTAGGAACAGTGGGTTAACTGGTCTAGGAACAGTGGGTTAACTGCCTTGTTCAGGGGTAGAACAACAGATTTCTTTTTTTTACCTTGTCAGCTCGGGGATTCCATCTTGCAACCTTTCGATCACCAGTCCAACGCTCTAACCACTAGGCTACCTGCCGCTGTAGTTCCATAACCCGACTCAACTTCAATCTACTGATAAAATTATTCATTCAATTATGGAGATTTATGCTTGTGGTCTTCAAACAATTTTGAGAAATCATATGACACTTCTCTGAATCATACTAGACACCTTAATAATGCATAGTATATTATTTATTTGAGTGATAATTCCTGAGAAGCTGGTGTATGGAGGATATAATGGCACAAGTTTTGTTAGGCCCGAGACGAAGTCGAGCTTCGGCAAACCGTGCCAATATATTCTCCAAACATTGGCTTCGAGCGCTTTATCACTTTTAATAAATGGGCTACCAACATGTTGAAATGATGATTGACATTAGTCCCAACAGAAATCTAACGTTGCTAGAGACGCACCCAGTCGTTCAGTCTTTCTTGTTCTGTACCTAAGGACGCGCGACCCAGTCATTCAGTCTTTCTTGTTCTGTACCTAAGGACGCGCGACCCAGTCATTGTCTTTTTGTTCTGTATCTATGGAACGCGACCCAGTCGTTCAGTCTTTTTGTTCTGTACCTATGGACTCGGCCCAGTCGTTCAGCCTTTTTGTTCTGTACCTATGGACTCGACCCAGTCGTTCGTTGTAAATGTTCCATTGCCATACTGACTGGCAACGTTCTTATCCTTTGCTTGCTAGCTAGCCAACTACGGCTAACTTGCAGGCACATCAAAAAGTGCAGCCAGAATAACAGCAAAGTAGCTGCATTTGTTTAAGCTGTTTTCTAGGGACATTCACTTGGATACATCCATAACAATGAGGTAATGAGGCGCGATTTCGCCTGGCATGGAAAATGTGCTCTCTCATTAGGACACTGTTGTTCAGAGGAGTTAGCCAACAACACAGCTAACACAATAACTTCAAACTAAAGCTGGAAAGACTGTAAATTAGCTGCTTTTCATTTGACCTTTTTTCAATTGACATCTTTTTGTTTATATCCATAAAAATATGGCCAGGTGATTCACGATTTCGACAAGCTGAGAAATGCTGCCTGCCTACCCGACTCCCGACACGTTCAATACTATGGGACAGCTGGAGATCAAATTTCAATGTTGAAACAATGTTGAAAATGTCGGAGAGAAAAACTGCAAGGTTTATACAAATCTCCGCTGTTGAAAACAAAATGTTAGTCTTAAATAAATGTGAGATAATATCTTGATGCTTTTTATAGTGTAGATAGAGCTGGGCTAATGAAACAGTGGATTGCGCAGTCAGATAGGTCAGAGTAAATAGGCATTTTAATGTCACAGATTTAGCCGGTGGTAACTTGTGGAATAGACACCGGCTGGAATGCAGTTTTAACCAATCAGCACTCAGGATTAGACCCACCCTTTATATAATTGTTAATAAGTACTTCTGTAAATCACTCATGTTTTCTTCACCAGTGTGACAGACTAGTGAAATCCGTGGACATTAGAATTTCAATTGACTGTACAACATCTGTCCAGAATCTGCTGTGTCTCTTCAAAACTGTCTCTAAAATGTCCAGACAATGATGATCATATTCGTATAAGGGACATCAGGACTAAACATTCAATATTATCTAAGTGGCACACACACACACATGTACATGCACACACGCACATACACACACACACACCAACACACACCTCTGGCCCCCTGCAGACTAGGCTGATGCAGCACGAAGTCTCTGCGGGAGTGCTAGATTAAAAATGACAATCACTCTACGGTACGCAGAACTGTAGCCTCGTTCACCACAGGCAGCGCAGGTGGCTTTGTTAAAAGACATTCAGCGCTCTGAAATGCCTAATTATCGGCAGTTATTTTGGCAGTTACCAGGCACAGAACAACTCCCTGCATAGTTATCAGTGGGTAGAACAACTCCCCTGAATAGCCACGGCCCAGACTCCCACTGCTAGAAATCACACATTTTGGATGCAGTGAGTGAGTTGTCATACCTTGACAGATGTATCTGATGGAATTGTAAGTAATTTGAACTACCTGAATATCTTCAAACGCTATATAGAATTGATGTATAAGTTGAGTAACTATCTATGTTATGCATATATTAACTATATCAGGCGCTGTCAGAGGAAGGCCCTAAATATTGTCAAAGACTCCAGCCACCCTAGTCATGGACTGTTCTCTTTGCTACCGTACGGCAAGTGGTACCGGAACGCCAAGTCTAGGTCCAAAAGACTTCTTACCAGCTTCCACCCCCAAGCCATAAGACTGCTGAAGGTCTATCTACACCTGTTGTATTCGGCGCGTATGCAGCTTCCTCCCCCAAGCCATAAGACTGCTGAAGGTCTATCTACACCTGTTGTATTCGGCGCGTGTGACAAATAACATTTGATTAGCTGTTTTGATTTGATACAACTTATGTATCATCAACACAAACTAGAAATACCAGCCAGGTAGGTGCTGGATGGAGACTGCAGTGATGGAATTAGGAAACTAGGAATTAGGAATCTAGGAATTAGGAAACTCTTTAAAAAAATACTGTATTCACTTTTTCTATCATTTGACAATGACATAGCCATAGATGACAGAAGCCTGAAAAAAGAGGGTGAGGAGAGAGAGATTGGGGAAGATGGAGAACCAGGCGAGTGGTAACCTGTTGCAGTCCAGGGCTAGGGGGCGCCGTTGGGCTTTCAAACACATAAACAACCCATCTTGATCCTAAACTCATGAATATGTGATTGATTGGCTTTTCTTGCAGATAATATGAACTCTGTAAGAGGAACTTAAAGTAACTGTCCAGTGTTTCCAGATTTATACACGAAATATGACCAAAAATTATTGCAAATATGAGTGAAATAGTTTTCCTTACCATTTTATTTTAATTAAGTATACTACAAAGCATATTTTCTGTAAATGTGTGGCTATACCCCAAGAATAGAATGGTGTGGACATATTCAGGACATTAAAAATATTCATATACACCACTGAATGTCTAGCTCAACCAATGAGCCAACATGGCATCATGTTCTATGAGGAAATAGCATGACATCATGTTCTATGAGGAAATACAATTACATCATGTTCTATGAGGAAATAAAATTACATCATGTTCTATGAGGAAATAACATGACATCATATTCTATGAGGAAATAACATGACATCATGTTCTATGAGCAAATAACATGACATCATATTCTATGAGGAAATAACATGACATCATGTTCTATGAGGAAATAACAAGGATTTTTGGAAAGGTTTGAGGAGAGTTTTTGTATTTATTTAATTGATGCTTTGGCCACAAATACGAGTACAGGACATTATTTGGAGTCAACAACATTATTTGGGTATGAGTTAACAGCATATTAACTTTTAAAAGTAATATTTCACTGGGCAGTTACTTTTAAGTATACACTCAGATTATGCCATTCAAAATGCACCTGATACAAATACTGAAGAAGGCATTTGAAGACGAACGAGGAAAGCCGTGGATGAAAAGAAAGCAGGACTAAAGAAATGCTGTTCCTTTACCTACATTGAATGAACAGCAGACCTGGTTTAAGAAAAACAACAGACAAAGCAACAACTTACGGCACAACCCCTATTTGACCTAGATATTTTGTGTGTGTGTATTGATATGTCGGCTATGTGAGCCGTTTATAAAATGTTTGTAGCTCTGTTCTTTGAGCGGTTCTTGTCTTTTAATGTTTTGTATTGTGTCATGTTTTATGTCCTGTGTGGACCCCAGGAAAAGTAGCTGCGGCTATGAAAACATCTCATGGGGATCCTAATAAACTACTAAATACCATTAACCCTCCTGTTATGTTGCGGGTCAATTTGACCCATTTCCACTTTTGAGTTGTCTAAAATACCAGTTAACCTATATTTTTCTCCATGAAATTAAATGACTTCTTCATTTAGGGTCATGATCCTAACTACAAAATGTGGACACACTGATGTGTTGTGGAATGTATGTGTAGATTTTGTATAGAAACATGAAGTTGTGGGTCATTTTGACTCAGAGGCTTTCTTGTGTATAGAAATTTCAAAGTGTCTTTGATGTATTTAGTTTTGACTGGTTCTGGTTGTACTTTTATGATTATGTTTGGGTGAAAAGGAGTTTCCCAAGTTTCTCCTCAGTGCGAGAGAAGCAGATCTCTGACACAGACAGTCAACAATGAGCTCCAAGAGATGTTCAGTCAATTAAGTCTTATCACAAAATTCTGGACTGTGAGAGTGAAATAGAAGAAGTTTCAGAGACAGAGGACATTTCAGAGATGGAGGACAATGCTGTTGATGATCCAGATTGTGATTTTTGTCTTTGGTGAAGAGGATTCAGAGGAGGAGTTTGTCGTACTGTACCATCCCCTCCATCAGATGAGAGAGAGGATGCAACAACCAGCATCCAGAGAAGAGAGGACTTGGAAGTCTAAAGATGATAATATAGAATGATAACCGTCACCACAACAAAGCCAAGGTTAGCTGTCAGCTTCCTATGTAATAACGGTTTACTCTGCCCCCCTCGACAAGACAGTAACAGCAGCACCACTTGTGTAGAATGCAATAAATCCATCTGCTGAAAGCACACACAGACATTGAGTTTAACATGTGGAGAGAAAGACTGAAGGGATAATTCATGTTACTGGGAAATATATAAAAAATGGCTACATGGGGAAACAGAAAAATATGTTTAAGAAATAGTACTTGAATATATAGTTTTTGAAATCAAATGTTATTGCATTCTTTCTGAAAGGTCTGACAAGACAAAATCAATTTTAGTCTGTTTTTACTTGCTCATTTGACTGTGTGTATAAACTGTGTGGGTCAATCTGACTCATGCCACAATGGATGTCAAGGGTTAAGACTTATTGATATTCAAATAAGTAGAATATAAGCAGACTTAAAAAAAACAGCACAATGACATCTCTGTTATTCATTGCACTAATATTATTTAAATATGCACTCTTGAACTTTTGTATAATTTCAGGCAGTAGTTTTGAAAGTGGTGCTCATTTTTTGTATACTACGTCATCAAACTGTGTACTACATCATCAAACTGTGTACTACGTCATCAAACTGTGTACTACGCCATCAAACTGTATACTATATCATCAAACTGTGTACTACATCATCAAACTGTATACTACGTCATAAAACTGTGTACTACATCATCAAACCTTATACTACGTCATCAAACTGTGTACTACGTCATCAAACTGTGTACTACATCATCAAACCTTATACTACGTCATCAAACTGTGTACTACATCATCAAACCTTATACTACGTCATCAAACTGTGTACTACGTCATCAAACCTTATACTACATCATCAAACTGTGTACTACGTCATCAAACTGTGTACTACATCATCAAACCTTATACTACATCATCAAACCTTATACTACGTCATCAAACCTTATACTACGTCATCAAACCTTATACTACGTCATCAAACCTTATACTACGTCATCAAACCTTATACTACGTCATCAAACTGTGTACTACGTCATCAAACTGTGTACTACATCATCAAACTGTGTACTACATCATCAAAATGTGTACTACGTCATCAAACTGTGTACTACATCATCAAACCTTATACTACGTCATCAAACTGTGTACTACATCATCAAACTGTATACTACATCTTCAAACTGTGTACTACATCATCAAACTGTATACTACATCTTCAAACTGTGTACTACATCATCAAACTGTATACTACATCATCAAACTGTGTACTACATCATCAAACTGTATACTACATCTTCAAACTGTGTACTACATCATCAAACTGTATACTACATCTTCAAACTGTGTACTACATCATCAAACAATGTACTACGTCATCAAACTGTATACTACATCTTCAAACTGTGTACTACATCATCAAACTGTATACTACATCTTCAAACTGTGTACTACATCATCAAACTGTATACTACATCTTCAAACTGTGTACTACATCATCAAACTGTATACTACATCTTCAAACTGTGTACTACATCATCAAACAATGTACTACGTCATCAAACTGTATACTACATCATCAAACTGTATACTACATCTTCAAACTGTGTACTACATCATCAAACTGTATACTACATCTTCAAACTGTGTACTACATCATCAAACTGTATACTACATCTTCAAACTGTGTACTACATCATCAAACAATGTACTACGTCATCAAACTGTATACTACATCTTCAAACTGTGTACTACATCATCAAACTGTATACTACATCTTCAAACTGTGTACTACATCATCAAACTGTATACTACATCTTCAAACTGTGTACTACATCATCAAACTGTATACTACATCTTCAAACTGTGTACTACATCATCAAACAATGTACTACGTCATCAAACTGTGTACTACCTCATCAAACTGTGTACTACGTCATCCGTTTAATGTGATATGTTACGTACTGCAAATTCATATGACATGTTAAAAATCCAATTAGTTCTATATGTTATAAATTTGTTGTGCTTAAGATCCTGGAGTCCATATTTAACTGATATAGCAGTATATCCACATAGGTGTCACTAAGTCACTGTGGGTGTGTTTGTGTATAATATAGAGGCATGCCATTTTGCTTGTCCCAGCGATGCTGCACCCTCTCTCTTATACAAGCCTATAGTGAATTGCTCTAATAACCAGGCATATGTTGAACCTCTCTTACACTGAGTGTACTAAACATTAAGAGAACCTGCTCTTTCCATGACATATACTGACCAGGTGAATCCAGATGAAAGATATGATCCCTCATTGATGTCAACTGTTAAATCCACTTAAATCAGTGTAGATGAAGGGGAGGAGACAGGTACAAGATGAAGGGGAGGAGACAGGTTAAAGATGAAGGGGAGGAGACAGGTTAAAGAGGAAGGGAAGGAGACAGGTTAAAGATGGAGGGGAGGAGACAGGTTAATAAAGATGAAGGGAAGGAGACAGGTTAAAGATGAAGGGGAGGAGACAGGTTAAAGATGAAGGGGAGGAGACAGGTTAAAGATGAAGGGAAGGAGACAGGTTAAAGATGAAGGGGAGGAGACAGGTTAAAGATGAAGGGAAGGAGACAGGTTAAAGAAGGATTTTAAAGCCTTAAGACAACTGAGACATGGATTCATATGTGTGCCAATCACTGGGTGAATTGGCAAGACAAAGTATTGAAGTGCCTTTGAACTGTATGGTAGTAGGTGCCAGGCGCACCCGTTTGTGATAAGAACAACACTACTGGGTTTTTCACGCTCAACAGTTCCCCGTGGGTATCAAGAATGGTCCACCACCCAAAGGACATCCAGCGGACTTGACACAACTGTGGGAAGCATTGGAATTAACACGGGCCAACATCCCTGTGGAACGCTGTCGACACCTTGTAGAGTCCAGGCCCAACCAAATGTTTGGTATAGTCAGTGTCGCTAATGTAGCAGGCCTGTATAATAAGTATCCTCATGTATCCTACTACCCACTGTGTTCTCCATGTATCCTACTACCCACTGTGTTCTCCATGTATCCTACTACCCACTGTGTTCTCCATGTATCCTACTACCCACTGTGTTCTCCATGTATCCTACTACCCACTGTGTTCTCCATGTATCCTACTACCCACTGTGTTCTCCATGTATCCTACTACCCACTGTGTTCTCCATGTATCCTACTACCCACTGTGTTCTCCATGTATCCTACTACCCACTGTGTTCTCCATGTATCCTACTACCCACTGTGTTCTCCATGTATCCTACTACCCACTGTGTTCTCCATGTATCCTACTACCCACTGTGTTCTCCATGTATCCTACTACCCACTGTGTTCTCCATGTATCCTACTACCCACTGTGTTCTCCATGTATCCTACTACCCACTGTGTTCTCCATGTATCCTACTACCCACTGTGTTCTCCATGTATCCTACTACCCACTGTGTTCTCCATGTATCCTACTACCCACTGTGTTCTCCATGTATCCTACTACCCACTGTGTTCTCCATGTATCCTACTACCCACTGTGTTCTCCATGTATCCTACTACCCACTGTGTTCTCCATGTATCCTACTACCCACTGTGTTCTCCATGTATCCTACTACCCACTGTGTTCTCCATGTATCCTACTACCCACTGTGTTCTCCATGTATCCTACTACCCACTGTGTTCTCCATGTATCCTACTACCCACTGTGTTCTCCATGTATCCTACTACCCACTGTGTTCTCCATGTATCCTACTACCCACTGTGTTCTCCATGTATCCTACTACATCAGGGTGAACATCATACTGTGTTCCTCTACAGGAATATCCGTCCTTGTAATTGAAATGAATAAAAAAAGAGGGACATCCCTACAGAGTTCCAAACTTCTTTCCCCACTTCTCTCTTCCCTCTCTTCTCCTTTCAGAGAGGCGTCGGTGGGAGTATTCAGTAGGGAGGAGCGTTAAGCAGAGCAGGCACCGCCAGGCTGTGGTTGTGTCAGGGGGCTAAGATGTGTCTGTATCCCTGATCGGAGGTGGCATGGGGAGGGCGGGGAGAGGAGGGGGTGGAGGAATGGAAACAGTCCCCTACGGTCTCTCTCTCTCTCTCTCTCTCTCTCTCTCTCTCTCTCTCTCTCTCTGTCTCTGTCTCTGTCTCTGTCTCTCTCTCTCTCTCTCTCTGTCTCTGTGTCTCTCTCTCTCTTTGTCTCTCTGTCTCTGTCTCTCTCTCTCTCTCTCTCTCTCTCTCTCTCTCCCTCTCTCCTCTCTTATCTCGCTCCCCTCTCTCTCTGTCTCTTCCTCCACTCGCTCTCTCTACATTCTCTCTCTGTCTGTGGGTTTATAAATATCTATTTATCTGTTATTTTAGAGGAGTGGGTTTGGGGTTTCTGAGAGAGAGAGAGAGAGAGAGAGAGAGAGAGAGAGATCTCTCTCCCTTCGTCTCCCAGAACTCTATCCTGACGTCCTCTCCTCTCCCATTACCTGTTCCTCCTTCTCCTCCATTGTTCGTTGAGAGCAGTTTTGACGAGTGGGTTAGGGATTAGTGAAGACGAGGCGAGAACGTGTACCTAAAGGTGGCGCTGGAGTACACCCATGGTCTCTTTCTGACTGTGCCAACACTGAAACTTTCTGCCACTATGTACCACTTCAACATACATATGAATGCAGTTGGAGGGGGAAGTTGGTGCTATGGACCCCTCCTTATGCCCTATATCCCAGCTGTATATACCATCCACAACACAAACTCGACTAAATCACACTTACACACTCAGCCGTCACCACCCACACATCTCGCACACCCGTCACCACATACATACATCTCACACAGTTACCACACTCTCCGTCATCACGACTGCATCCCTCATACACGCAAACCACACACACCAGCGAGTCCAAATGTGCACTTCACATTTACATATTTGAAAACACGTAATTTACAATATCAATGTTTTACGATCACCACGCTTGATCCACAGTTACAAGGATGACATGTGGTATACCCTGAGCCTCTGTTTGATCCACAGCTACAAGGATGACATGCAGTATACCCTGAGCCTCTGTTTGATCCACAGTTACAAGGATGACATACAGTATACCCTGAGCCTCTGTTTGATCCACAGCTACAAGGATGACATGCGGTATACCCTGAGCCTCTGTTTGATCCACAGTTGCAAGGATGACATGCGGTATACCCTGAGCCTCTGTTTGATCCACAGTTACAAGGATGACATGCAGTATACCCTGAGCCTGTGTTTGATCCACAGCTACAAGGATGACATGCGGTATACCCTGAGCCTGTGTTTGATCCACAGCTACAAGGATGACATGTGGTATACCCTGAGCCTCTGTTTGATCCACAGTTACAAGGATGACATGCAGTATACCCTGAGCCTCTGTTTGATCCACAGCTACAAGGATGACATGCGGTATACCCTGAGCCTCTGTTTGATCCACAGCTACAAGGATGACATGTGGTATACCCTGAGCCTCTGTTTGATCCACAGCTACAAGGATGACATGTGGTATACCCTGAGCCTGTGTTTGATCCACAGTTACAAGGAAGACATTCGGTATACCCTGAGCCTCTGTTTGATCCACAGTTACAAGGAGGACATTCGGTATACCCTGAGCCTGTGTTTGTCGTAAATTCATATGGGAACGAACACGAACTTAAATGCACTCAGGACTCGATTCTATGCTCATAAAAACGTACAATCTCTTTGTCTGAAATGCCTTTTGAAAGCCGAACATTGTAAGATCGTATCTTATAACTTTTCTAGCCATATTGTCGATAGAGTAAGCTTTCAGATGATGCCTACCTGACCCAGGCGACTCTCCTGCGCCTGACTTCCCTGCCACCTATACACACGACTCTGACACCCAGATTGCAATTTACAACGGAATTATTTTTTTTTGGGGGGGGGGGTTACGTCAACAAAAAAACTGTAATTGTGTGATAGCGGGGATGTTGTGTTCCAAACAAAAAAAAAACACAAGTGTGCGTGTTCCAGTTCCTCAAAGCCACAGCTAGGAGAACTAAAAAAAACACCTTGTAGTTATTAAAGGCTCTTTCCTTGAGTCATAAAAGTGCATGGAAATGACTTAGGAACTGTGAACACTTTGGAGAGGTGTGTGACCACTTGGAGACACCAGTTAGTCCTTTCACTCAAACACTTCATATTGTTTTCTTGTCTTACACCTATTCCAAAATGTCAATTAATATTTTTATCATGTTACTGAATGGATCCAGAGTATTTTCAGATTTCACTATTGACAAATGGTGTGAAAAATACATGACATTTAAAACTGCACATACAATCCACAGTGTTATGTTTGATTCAGAATTATGACAGGTGAACTGTTGTGACCTCACCTTTGGTCTGAGGTCAATTACCTGGACCTGAATTTACTACTCGATGCAGGACATGATACCAAAAAGGCTACAAGCAAAAACACACATGATCATGGACAATGACACACAGCCAATCCACAGCACTCTAATGACACACAGCCAATCAAAAGCACTCTAATGACACACAGCCAATCCACAACACTCTAATGACACACAGCCAATCCACAGCACTCTAATGACACACAGCCAATCCACAGCACTCTAATGACACACAGCCAATCAACAGCACTCTAATGACACACAGCCAATCCACAGCACTCTAATGACACACAGCCAATCAACAGCACTCTAATCACACACAGCCAATCCACAGCACTCTAATGACACACAGCCAATCCACAGCACTCTAATGACACACAGCCAATCCACAGCACTCTAATGACACACATCCAATCCACAGCACTCTAATGACACACAGCCAATCAACAGCACTCTAATGACACACAGCCAATCCACAGCACTCTAATGACACACAGCCAATCCACAGCACTCTAATGACACACAGCCAATCCACAGCACTCTAATGACATACAGCCAATCCACAGCACTCTAATGACACACAGCCAATCAACAGCACTCTAATCACACACAGCCAATCCACAGCACTCTAATGACACACAGCCAATCCACAACACTCTAATGACACACAGCCAATCCACAGCACTCTAATGACACACAGCCAATCCACAGCACTCTAATGACACACAGCCAATCAACAGCACTCTAATGACACACAGCCAATCCACAGCACTCTAATGACACACAGCCAATCAACAGCACTCTAATCACACACAGCCAATCCACAGCACTCTAATGACACACAGCCAATCCACAGCACTCTAATGACACACAGCCAATCCACAGCACTCTAATGACACACATCCAATCCACAGCACTCTAATGACACACAGCCAATCAACAGCACTCTAATGACACACAGCCAATCCACAGCACTCTAATGACACACAGCCAATCCACAGCACTCTAATGACACACAGCCAATCCACAGCACTCTAATGACATACAGCCAATCAACAGCACTCTAATGACACACAGCCAATCAACAGCACTCTAATGACACACAGCCAATCAACAGCACTCTAATGACACACGGGACAAGGATCATCCTTCCCAGAAGTTGCACAGAGAGGTTTCGACGGTCATTTTTACCCACTGCCTTGAGGCTTTTTAACGAGTAATTGATGAACTGTTTTCTGATGTCTTCCTATTGTGACCGGTGCTTTTGTTTGTTTTTTCTTCCAGAGTAGAGGATAGAAATCAGAATCAGACTCTATTCTTTTACGGATACTAAGATGCAGGTGCCTTCATGTGTCTTAATGTTTTTAAAAAAATAATGTTTTCAAATCATGTGTCTGCCATTGTTCCGTCTGCTGTCCTTGTAAGTTGTTGACGATGCATGCTGTGATAAAACAATTTCCCAAATTGGGATTAATTAAATAATACTGTATTCTCCTCTCCATTCATAATTTCCTCACTATCTCCAAAGTGTTCTCTTTCAATTGCTACCACGGCAGTGTATTCTATAGTTCTTCTGTAAGAACAGGCCAATTTCCAGGAGTGTAAGGGTTTTAAAAACAAGCAACAATAATTCAACTTTTGCATGAGTTGAGTGTTATCGTCACGTTCGTTGAAATGAGCGGACCAAGGCGCAGCGTGGTAGGCGTACATTTTACTTTCATTAAAATGACACGGAAAAACAACTAAATACAAAAAAAAAAGGGCTGCCTAAGTACGATCCCCAATTAGAGACAACGATAAACAGCTGCCTCTGATTGGGAACCATACCTGGCCAACAAAGAAATAGAAACATAGATTTGCCCACCCAAGTCACACCCTGACCTAATCAAATGGAGAATAAACAAGGCTCTCTAAGGTCAGGGTGTGACAGTTATAATCATTCTAGCAAACTAGACATCAATTCTATTCAACAGAAATACTTTTATCTATGTACATTTGGTGACAATCAAACATAGTGAGTAACTTTTATTAGGTTATCATGATGGTTATCATTAAATGTTAATCAAACATTACATATTTATAATCATTGTGTAAAATGAAAAAAAATGTCATTACAAAATTGGCAACAGTCTCTGCACAGAGGTCAATGAAAGAGTGACATTAGTAACCATCTACTTACAGTCATATCATATGCTACACAGTCACACACACTGCCACAATATTCCTCTCTGGTTATTCTCACATAACCAGATAGTATGTAACATCAAACCAGGGAGCGTGTTGGGGTGGGGGAAGGGGGGGGGGTGATGGTTCGTGTATGGGCCGCTCCTCCAGTAGAGAGTACTCTCTCCTATCATTTGATCTCGTATTGTAATCCCTCGTGTTCTGAATAATTTATAGAATACAGCTTCTCGTTAAACAACAATGTATATGTGTCTATGAGAAATGACTCCTCGGAATGAAACTTTAAATAATGAGATGGAACAGAATAGAACAGACTGCCGCTTGAGCTGAGAGAGGAGAGGGAGCATTTATATAGGAAATACGTAGCTGACAATAATTATTATAAAAATACATAGAAACAAAAATAATAAATGAGTAAACATTTCTTATGCATGATTTCTGTTGTTATACATCTTCATCTACAATATGCAAGGTCGAGCCACATTCAACTGAAATGAGTTTGACTTTCAGGTACAGATTGTGTTATAATTCAACGTCCAACCTTTAGACTTATTGTGATTGTTGTAATAAAAGCACTATCGGCCTAGTGTAACGGCATTCAGAGGAAGAAGGTGAGGACCAAGATGCAGCGTGGTACGTGTTCACATTTATTAAATAGAACGGAACACTAAATACAACGTAACAAAAGGAATAACACGAAACAGTTCTGAAAGGTGATACAAACACTAAAACAGAAAACAACTACCCACAAAAAACCCATGTGGGCAAGAGCTACCTAAGTATGGTTCTCAATCAGAGACGAGGACAGACAGCTGTCCCTGATTGAGAACCATACCCGGCCAAACAACAAAGAAATACAAAAACATAGAAAAAATAACATAGAATGCCCACCCTAGTCACACCCTGGCCTAACCAAAATAGAGAATAAAAAGCCTCTCTATGTCCAGGGTGTGAGAATACTATGGCAGTGTTTGAGGTGCATTTTCACAACTCACCTCTTTTTTCTTGTTGTTCTGATTACACAATGAAACATATCTTTTCTTATTCATATCCACTTGATACCAGCTCACCTGGGAGGGGTATGGTGACACTCATGTGTGATATAGCTATTGTTAAAGCAGAACACGTGTCCCTTCCGGTGCTACTTTATGTGGTGAAATGATGCCACTCACTCTAAGGATGGCCCTCATGGTAGGATGAAACAGAGTGTGTGTGTGTGTGTGTGTGTGTGTGCGTGTGTGTGTGTGTGTGCGTGTGTGTGTGTGTGTGTGTGTGTGTGTGTGTGTGTGTGTGTGTGTGTGTGTGTGTGTGTGTGTGGTCCTCAGGGCAGAATAGGATGATCAGGGTAGAGTATAGAAGATGGATTTCAGAGAAGAAAAAATCAGCCGAAAGAGGAGGAAGTGTGCTTTTACAGGAAATGCAGGCGACCGATTTGTCTCTGTGTGCGACACTGAAACAACTCCCCCAGTCTTCACAAGTCTCCTGACACCGTCAAGTGTTATTCTTCAGAAAAAGAGAGCTGTTGATGATTCTCACAAACTGGATGAAAAAAATACCCAAGTACACGATGCCGTTTAGAAGCATTAGTGAAGATAAAAGTTTAATTGTTTGTGAAAGACATACGTTGACAGCATTTTGTGTCATTACAGACACCCCCCCCCCTTACAGACGTCGTTTTAATTTAAATAAGTGACATTAAAAAACATGTAAACGTCCCTCATTAGCGAAAAGATCCAAGATGTCGTTGTGGCAAATCACAGAGAAATCTGAAAATTAAGATGATAAAACCTAGATTAGCATTTTTGAAACTAACTGCCTCTGCTGAACGTCTTCCACATCATTCTGCTTCAAAGAAGAAAAAGATAAATGATGATGCCATTAAAAGTGAACTAATTAAGGAATACTTCTTTTAAAAACTCATTAACTGCAACCTCATTTACATAATGATGCATATTAATTAAGTTTTAATGAATCTGAGGCTTCCATCAAGTACTCCTCTTCTCCTCTCTTTGGCAGTGGAGGCTCCATCTCTCTCACCCAAATTAATAAACACTGGCTGTGTACTAGATGGCACCCTATTCCCTATATAGTGCACTACTTTTGTCCAGGGCAGATAAGGTTCTGGTCAAAAGTAGGGGCCCATAGGGCTCTGGTCAAAAGTAGTGCACTAATGTAGGGAATAGGGTGCCATTTGGGATTCTCTGTTCTCTAGTGTGCTTCTCTCTCACTTAGTGCAAATGGGAATGGGATTTAAACAATGGTAACAAATAAACAAAGCAACAAAAATAACCCTTTCAATTTTCAATTCCACTCCAATAAAAGCCAAAACAAAACAAAAAATTCAAGGTTGAATGTCAGACACAGAATCTATACAAGCTTAATAGCAGAAATGTAATATATTTAGAAAAAATATTCCATGCAATGATGTTTATGTTCAACATTTCATTAAAACAGGAAAAAATACAATTGATTTATGGTCAAGGACTTTGCATTGAGAGCTGTTTTTACTTCTTTGAAAATATGGTACATGGCATTTTAAATTAGAGCACACCTTTCTTTCATATCACCAGCTGGTGCGTGTTCAGGTGCAGTCAGTCCTTGTGTTGTGAAGGAAGGGGCACTTCGGTAGGCCTACCCCCCTCCCCCTTTCCCAAGACACATAAAACCTGCTCCTTCCACAGAACATTGCTATACATAAAGAGATACTAAACCACAAACAGACAAGCTATGCAATTTCTATTCAACTGAAAACACATTTCATGGATACAAACAACAGCATTATCAAGAACAAATAAAAACTCAAAAAGATAATTGGTTAAACTCTTATCCGTTCCTTCTTCAAGCTGGTCTCTGCCACTCCCTCCATGTCAGAAAGTGCCGTAAAGATAACTCAAAACATCACGACACATTAAACAAAAATATACCAGAAAAGCATGTAACCTGATCTGTCTGGTGTTGCATCTCATGCTGGTCTACCTGGATCCCTCAGCGGGCTTGAGGGAGGTCAATAAAACCAGTGTGTAGCTGCTAATCGTGTAGGGAGAACCAGAGTAGAACCGTGTAGGGAGAACCAGAGTAGAACCGTGCAGGGAGACGGGAGACCGGCAGAGCAGATGCCTGTTAATTAGGGGAAATGTGACGGACAAGATCTGATCAGCGGGGTACCACCGCCTCCTGCCGTACGCCAGCTGTTGTCAGGGGCGTCGCCGGGGTGGGTGGGGAGCGTTGACATCCCTACAGGGCACCACCACGTGCCTCACGCACCACACACAAGCCAGGAACTACCAGCGTGGTAACTCTCAGCAGACGCATGGATATTACTCGACATAGCATCACAGAGATCTGATAGTACACCAGAGATAGAATAGCGCCTCACTAAGCAGCTAGCCATAGCACTCAAATCAACTCAATTTCTTTATTGGCATGGGAAACATATGTTTACATTGCCAAAGCAAGTGAAATTGAAAATAAACAAAAGTGAAATAAACAATAAAAAATGAACAGTAAACATTACCCTCACACAAGTTCCAAAAGAATATCAAATCAAATCAAATGTATATATAGCCCTTCGTACATCAGCTGATATCTCAAAGTGCTGTACAGAAACCCAGCCTAAATCCCCAAACAGCAAGCAATGCAGGTGTAGAAGCACGGTGGCTAGGAAAAACTCCTTAGAAAGGCCAAAACTGAGGAAGAAACCTAGAGAGGAACCAGGCTCTGAGGGATGGCCAGTCCTCTTCTGGCTGTGCCGGGTGGAGATTATAACAGAACATGGCCAAGATGTTCAAATGTTCATAGATGACCAGCAGGGTCAAATAATAATAATCACAGTAGTTGTCGAGGGTGCAGCAAGTCAGCACCTCAGGAGTAAATGTCAGTTGGCTTTTCATAGAATAAAGACATTAAAATGTCATATTATGTCTATATACAGTGTTGTAACGATGTGCAAATAGTTAAAGTACAAAAGGGAACATAAATTAACATAAATATTGGTTTCATTCACAATGGTTGTTTGTTCTTCACTTGTTGAACTTTTCTTGTGGCAACAGGTCACAAATCTTGCTGCTGTGATGGCACACTGTGGAATTTCACCCAATAGATATGGGAGTTTATCAAAATTGGATTTTGGGTCGATGTAATCTGAGGGAAATATGTGTCTCTAATATGGACACACATTTGGCAGGAGGTTAGGAAATGTAGCTCAGCTTCCACCTCATTTTGTGGGCAGTTTGCACATAGCCTTTCTTCTCTTGAGAGACAGGTCTGCCTATGGCGGCCTTTCTCAATAGCAAGGCTATACTTACTGAGACTGCACTCTCTCTCTCTCTAGGTCTGTGTTTCTGCCAGTCTCTCTCTCTATAGGGCTGTGTTTCTGCCACTCTCTCCCTCTCTAGGTCTGTGTTTCTCCCACTCTCTCCCTCTCTAGGTCTGTGTTTCTCCCACTCGCTCTCTATATAGGTCTGTGTTTCTGCCACTATCTCTCTCTCTCTAGGTCTGTGTTTCTGCCACTCTCTCTCTCTCTAGGTCTGTGTTTCTGCCACTCTCTCTCTCCAGGTCTGTGTTTCTGCAACTCTCTCTCTCTCTAGGTCTGTGTTTCTGCCACTCTCTCCCTCTCTAGGTCTGTTTTTCTGCCACTCTCTCTCTCTAGGTCTGTGTTTCTGCCACTCTCTCTCTCTAGGTCTGTGTTTCTGCCACTCTCTCTCTCTCTAGGTCTGTGTTTCTGCCACTCTCTCTCCCTCTCTAGGTCTGTGTTTCTGCCACTCTCTCTCTCTCTCTAGGTCTGTGTTTCTGCCACTCTCCCTCTCTCTCTCTCTCTAGGTCTGTGTTTCTGCCACTCTCTCTCTCTAGGTCTGTGTTTCTGCCACTCTCTCTCTCTCTCTAGGTCTGTGTTTCTGCCACTCTCTCTCTCTAGGTCTGTGTTTCTGCCACTCTCTCCCTCTCTAGGTCTGTGTTTCTGCCACTCTCTCTCTCTATGTCTGTGTTTCTACCACTCTCTGTCTCTATGTCTGTGTTTCTGCCACTCTCTGTCTCTATGTCTGTGTTTCTGCCACTCTCTCTAGGTCTGTGTTTCTGCCACTCTCTCTCTCTATGTCTGTGTTTCTACCACTCTCTGTCTCTAGGTCTGTGTTTCTACCACTCTCTGTCTCTATGTCTGTGTTTCTGCCACTCTCTGTCTCTATGTCTGTGTTTCTGCCACTCTCTCTAGGTCTGTGTTTCTGCCACTCTCTCTAGGTCTGTGTTTCTACCACTCTCTGTCTCTAGGTCTGTGTTTCTGCCACTCTCTCTAGGTCTGTGTTTCTGCCACTCTCTCTCTCTCTCTAGGTCTGTGTTTCTGCCACTCTCTCTAGTTCTGTGTTTCTGCCACTCTCTCTCTCTCTAGGTCTGTGTTTCTCCCACTCTCTCTCTCTCTAGTTCTGTGTTTCTCCCACTCTCTCCCTCTATAGGTCTGTGTTTCTGCCACTCTCTCCCTCTCTAGGTCTGTGTTTCTGCCACTCTCTCTCTCTTTCTCTAAAAATTGTCTTTGATTCACACCTAGCGCACCTCTCTCTCTCTACTCTTTCTCTCTACTCTCTTTTTCTCTCTCTACTCGGTCTACTCGCTTTCTCTCTCTCTATTTATTTATTTTTTTATTTCACCTTTATTTAACCAGGTAGGCTAGTTGAGAACAAGTTCTCATTTGCAACTGCGACCTGGCCAAGATAAAGCATAGCAGTGTGAACAGACAACACAGAGTTACACATGGAGTAAACAATTAACAAGTCAATAACACAGTAGAAAAAAAAGGGGAGTGTATATACATTGTGTGCAAAAGGCATGAGGAGGTAGGCGAATAATTACAATTTTGCAGATTAACACTGGAGTGATAAATGATCAGATGGACATGTACAGGTAGAGATATTGGTGTGCAAAAGAGCAGAAAAGTAAATAAATAAAAACAGTATGGGGATGAGGTAGGTGAAAATGGGTGGGCTATTTACCAATAGACTATGTACAGCTGCAGCGATCGGTTAGCTGCTCAGATAGCAGATGTTTGAAGTTGGTGAGGGAGATAAAAGTCTCCAACTTCAGCGATTTTTGCAATTCGTTCCAGTCACAGGCAGCAGAGTACTGGAACGAAAGGCGGCCAAATTAGGTGTTATACTTTCTTTCTCTCTCGCTGCTCTCTTTCTCTCTCTCGTTACTTTATTTTCCCTCTCTCTCTCAGCTCAGTGCATGCTGGGAGTGTTTGTAGTTCAGAGGCCGTGTGGAGGGCTATGTCCTTACTTATTTTCTTGATTCTTCCTTGGTCTTTTCTTTCAAATTGTATTTTCTATGGTGGAGGGTTATCACACTGTTAGTTTGGCGGTAACCAGTGTTTTCATTCAAAGTTAGGGAGGAAGAGGACAGCGTTTTTGTTTCCTGGGGTTTGAACGGTAAGGTGTGCGCGATGGCTTTACGGCATGGATTCAGGTGAGTTCCTGAGAATGGAGTTAAGGTGGAGGAGGTTCTGCTTGCGGTCGGCGAACAGGTAGGAGCTGAATTTATTCATTCTGCATCCAGAATGAACAAAGCTATGGTTGTGTTCATGAAAAGAGTAAATTTAGTGGGCAGGCTGATTGCTAGTGGAATATTTGTAAGGGGTGTGGCGGTGCCAATTTCTCCTCTTTCAACTCCTTCGACCAGTGTGGTAGTTGTGAATCTGCCTCCGTTTATTATGGGATGATCAAATCCGGAAAGACTGCTAGCGGAACTCGTGTACTGTCGGCAGGTTTTCAGGTAGATACCGTTAAGCATGTTTTTTTGTTGTTCCAGGGACAAATGTGTGTATTTCTGAACAACAATGAGCACCAGTTAAAAGTGAATTTTAAAGTAAGGCATGGCGAGGGGCTATACACAGGGTTTGCCAGCACACATAGACTGCAGTGTTTTGAGTGTGGGGAATTGGGGCATAAGAGCTTTGCGCGCCCACATAAAGGCGGTAGAGGTGAGGGTACTGTACAAGCGCCAGTGGGGAAAATCGAGGTCAATGTGTAGGGGGCCATGAGACTCAGGCAGCAGAAGCTGGGTCTAGTCATGTTATGGATGGTGGTGTAGATGAGGCTGGGTCTAGTCATGTTATAGTTGATGGTGTAGATGAGGCTGGGTCTAGTCATGTTATAGTTGATGGTGTAGATGAGGCTGGGTCTAGTCATTTCCATGGTGGTATAGATGAGGCTGGGTCTTGTCATGTTATATATAGTTGATGGTGTAGATGAGAATGGGTGTAGTCAGGTTATAGATGGTGGTGTAGATGAGGCTGGTTATAGTCAGGTTATAGATGTAGATGAGGCTGGGTCTAGTCATGTTATAGATGTAGATGAGGCTGGGTCTAGTCAGGCTATAGATGTAGATGAGGGTCTAAGATGAGGGTCTAAGATGGTGAAGATGAGACTGGGTCTAGTCATGCTATAGATGGTGGTGTAGAGCAGGCTGGGTCTAGTCAAGCTGGGTCTTGGTCCCGACTAGAGAGAAAGGCAGGTGGTCAGGATGGGAGATTGAGACGATGAGGAGGAAGGTGAGTCTGAGCAAGAGGACGATGAGGAGGCTTTCTTTTCAGACTCCTCCTCAATGGTTCCAAAGCTGACATACAGTCAGGCAGAGGGGTCAAATTACACGGTGAGGAAACTGTTAAGGTTCCTGAATGAGACTAAAGGGAAAAATAAGGTTTATTTGGAAGTTTTTTATGCTATCTGGGAAAGTTTGTAAGATCAGTACAACTCACCATGAAAAATAAGGGGCATGGTGTCGTCTCACCCAGGAAACGTTTAAGGTTGAGGAAGTGGGTCACAACTTCAGACGCTGTTTAGATTAATTGTTATTTTCTGTGACTTTTCGAGCTTTGCTGTCGGTCTCTTTCTTTGCTGGCTTTTCTCCCACTTCTCATGGAGACTCTTCAGGTAGGCTTACTTAATACAAATGGCGCCAGATATGCGGGAAAAAGGAGTCTTTTGGGTGAATATGTAAAATAAGAAAAGTACAGGTGTTTTTTCTGCAGGAGACGCATGGTGATGTGGTGAATGAAGTCGATTGGGGGCTCTGGTGGAAAAGGGAAGTGTGCTGAGCCATGGAACAAATGTTAATGCAGTGGTGGCAGTCCTTGTTGCATCGGGCCTAGCGTAAAAATGTTCTCCTCAAAGGAGGTGTGTAGGGGTAGACTGCTTGTAGTAAAAGCAGAAATTCATAACAGGGGTTTTATCCTTATAAATATGTATGCGCCTAACACAGGGAGAGAGAGCGGGGGGTTCTATTTGGGTGTCTTAGACAGGATCTTTCACAGGTAGTGCCTAAGGAGACGCTAGTGGTCCGAGGGGACTGGAACTGTACGTTGGATTTTAGACAGAAATGGAGAGGAGTCTCATTCAGGCTCAGTGGGGGTGTCATTAAAACCTTTTTAGGATCCGCCCCTTTTTTTCCAATTTTCCCCTAAAATGGCATTCCCAAATCTAACTACCTGTAGCTCAGGCCCTGAAGCAAGGATATGTATAGGTACCATTTGAAAGGAAACACTTTGAAGTTTGTGGAAATGTGAAAGGAATGTAGGAGAATACAACATAATACAACATAATAGATCGACTGATGGCAGCGGGTTTACTAAGGCTGGATGACCTGCGGCTGCTGGGGGAGGAGGGGTGGAAAACCCTGGAAGTTCTGGCGCAACAAACAGGACTAACATCTCTTAGGCTGCTGGAGAGATTCCTGGAGGAGGTCCAGGAGGCACGGTCTGAGCCGGTAAGGGGGGTGGTTGAGCTGCCAAAGGGAGAGGGACCACCAATGTAGAGACTGGGGACTGGCAAGGGGGTCTGCAGGACTTGTTGGACTTTAACACTCCGAGCCCTGGTCACTAACAGCTGGTTGGCACTCGTCGACCCGGTAGTCTGACAGGAGTATCCTTTCTGTGTCCTGAGTGAAACTGTGATTCATGTGTTTTCTGTGTGCGCCAGGATAATGCCATTAATGTCTCTATTGGAATGTCTGTGTGAGAGGTTGGGGGTGGAGTTTACTGTTGGGATGTTTATAATGGGGTACAGGTATTCAAATAAGGAAAAGACGAAATGTGTGTCGCTGAATTTTCTGTTTCTCAGGCAAATTTGGCTATTTGGCTTACAAGGAGGAACAGGGTCAAAGGTGGGGGGATAACAGACCTTTAACTATTATTCAATGGGATGGTCTCTGCGCGCCTTAGGGTGGAATGTGAGTTCTATAAAATGATAAACAGTGTGGAGATATTTCAGGAGATATGGTGTGTTGGGGGGGGCGTCTGTACAGCTGGGGAAGAAGGGTTGTATATACGGTTGTAGTGGTGAGGTTTTGGATAATGTGATGTGTGGTGTTGTTGAGGGCAAGGTGAGTATGCAGCACACGGGATATTTGTTTTTTTAAAGGAGGTTGGGGGGGTGCTGAGGTTTTAATGAAATGAAATAAGGATGTATCATTAGAGAAAGGCAAAAAGACAAAAAGTCTCTCTATGCTCTATCTGTCTGGTATCTCTCAATTCAATATCAATGTCAATATAAGAAGCTTTATTGGCATGGGATTTAAAAAAAATGTATTTACCATTTATTTAACCGGGCAAGTCAGTTAAGAACAAATTCGTATTTACAATGACGGCCGACCCTGGTCAAACCCGGACGAAGCTGGGCCAACAGTGTGCTGCCCTATGGCACTCCCAATCATGGCCGTATATGATAAATCAAATCAAATTGTATTTTTCACATGCGCCGAATACAACAGCCAACAATACAGTTTTAAGAAAAAAAATAGGGTAAGAGATAAGAATAACAAATAATTAAAGAGGAGCAGCAGTAAATAACAATAGCAGGGGTTTATACAGGGGGTACCGGTACAACACTCCTTCCGTGGCCTCCAACTGCTCTTAAACGCTAGTAAAACTAAATGCATGCTTTTCAACCGTTCGCTGCCTGCACCCACCCGCCTTAGCTCACTGGTCACGATAACAACACCCACTCGTAGCACGTGCATCAGCAGGCATATCTCACTGGTCACCCCCAAAGCCAATTCCTCTTTGGCCGCCTTTCCTTCCAGTTCTCTGCTGCCAATGACTGGAACGAATTGTAAAAATCACGGAAGCTGGAGACTTATATCTCCCTTACTAACTTTAAACACCAAATCAAATCAAATCAAATCAAATGTATTTATATAGCCCTTCGTACATCAGCTGATATCTCAAAGTGCTGTACAGAAACCCAGCCTAAATCCCCAAACAGCAAGCAATGCAGGTGTAGAAGCACGGTGGCTCGGAAAAACTCCCTAGAAAGGCCAGAACCTAGGAAGAAACCTAGAGAGGAACCAGGCTATGTGGGGTGGCCAGTCCTCTTCTGGCTGTGCCGGGTGGAGGTTATAACAGAACATGGCCCAAGATGTTCAAATGTTCATAAATGACCAGCATGGTCGAATAATAATAAGGCATAACAGTTGAAACTGGAGCAGCAGCACGGCCAGGTGGACTGGGGACAGCAAGGAGTCATCATGTCAGGCAGTCCCGGGGCATGGTCCTAGGGCTCAGGTCCTCCGAGAGAGAGAAAGAAAGAGAGAAAGAGAGAATTAGAGAGAGCACATGTGGGGTGGCCAGTCCTCTTCTGGCTGTGCCGGGTGGAGATTATAACAGAACATGGCCAAGATGTTCAAATGTTCATAAATGACCAGCATGGTCGAATAATAATAAGGCAGAACAGTTGAAACTGGAGCATCAGCTATCTGAACAGCTAACCGATTTCTGCAGCTGTACATAGTCCATATGTAAATAGCCCACCCAATCTACCTACCTCATCCCCATATTGTTTTTATTTACTTTTTTGCTTTTCTGCATACCAGTGTTTCTACTTGCACATCATCATCTGCACATCTATCACTCCAGTGTTAATTTGCTAAATTGTAATTACTTTGCTACTATGGCCTCTTTATTATCTTACCACCTCATGCCATTTGCACACACTTTATATAGACTTTCTTTTTTTCTATTGTGTTATTGACTCTACGCTTGTTTATTCCTTGTGTAACTCTGTGTTGTTGTTTGTGTCTGTGTTGTTGTTTGATTTATCTTGGCCTGGTCGCAATTGTAAATGAGAACTTGTTCTCAACTGGCCTACCTGGTTAAATAAAGGTGAAATAAAAAATTAAATAAAAAACAGAGTCAATGTGTCAATGTGCGGGGGCACCGGTGTCAAGGTCATTGAGGTAATATGTACATGTAGGTAGAGTTATTAAAGTGACAATGCATAGATTTTTTTACAGAGAGTAGCAGCAGTGTTCCGGGGGATGGGGGGGGGGGGGGATGCAAATAGTCTGGGTGACCATTTGATTAGCTGTTCAGCAGTCTTATGGCTTGGGGGTAGAAGCTGTTTATTAGCCTCTTGGTCCTAGACTTGGAGTTCCGGTACCGCTTGCCATTCAGTAGCAGAGAGAACAGTCTATGACTTGGGTGGCTGGAGTCTCTGAACATTTTTAGGGCCTTCCTCTGACACCGCCTGTTATTGAGGTCCTGGATGGCAGGAAGCTTGGCCCCAGTGATGTACTGGGCCGTACGCACTACCCTCTGTAGCGCCTTGCGGTCGGGGGCCGAGCAGTTGCCATACCAGGCTGTAATGCAACCCGTCAGGATGCTCTCGATGGTGCAGCTGTAAAACCTTTTGAGGAATTGAGGACCCATGCCAAATCTTTTCAGTCTCGAGAGGGGGAATAGGTTTTTTCATGCCCTCTTAACGACTGTCTTGGTGTGTTTGGACCATGTTAGTTTGTTGTTGATGTGGAAGCCAAGGAACTTGAAGCTCTCAACCTGCTCCACTACAGCCCCGTCGATGAGAATGGGGGCGTGCTCTGTCCTCCTTTTCCTGTAGTCCACAATCAACTCTTCCCTATAGGCTGTCTCGTCATTGTCGGTGATCAGGCTGTTGTGTCATCGGCAAACTTAATAATGGTGTTGGAGTCGTGCCTGACAGTGCAGTCATAAGTGAACAGAGAGTACAGGAGGGGACTGAGCACGCACCCATGAGGGGCCTCCGTATTGAGGATTACCTACCCGTACCACCTGTGAGCCATGACCAGCCTTTCAAAGCATTCCATGGCTACATAAGTGAGTGCTACGGGTCGGTAGTCATTTAGGCAGGTTACCTAAGTCTTCTTGGACACAGGGACTATGGTGGTCTGCTTGCAGGGAAAGGCACTTCTCAGTGAAGACACTTGCTCTTCGCTCTCTACTCTCTCTCTCTCTCTCTCATCTCTTTCTCTCTCTTTAATCTCTTAATCTCTCTCTTTCTCTACTCTCTCTCGGCCATTGCTGGAAGAAGACCAAGGTGCAGCGTGGTGAGCGTACATTTTCCTTTTTATTTCAAAATGTCACCAACAAAACAAGAAACAAACTGAACAACTGTGACACTTATAGGGCTAAGTACCACAAACAAAGTTAACTACCCACAAAGACAGGCGGGAAGAAGGGCTGCCTAAGTATGGTTCCCAATCAGAGACAACGATAGACAGCTGTCCCTGATTGAGAACCATACCCGGCCAAAACAAAGAAATACAAAACATAGAAAATAGAACATAGAATGCCGACACCACATCACACCCTGACCTAACCAAATAGAGAAATAAAACGGCTCTCTAAGGTCAGGGCGTGACACTCTTTCTCTCTCTCTAATCTTTCTCTCTCTCTCTACTCCCTTTCTCTGTTTCTCTCTCTACTCTCTCTTCATCTGAAAGTGTTGAAAGAGACTAGACTAATTTTGTATTTGAAACCGTATTATAAACTACAGCATGATTTATTTTCATTTGGACTTGAGATTGTGTGCATGAATTTGAACATCTTTCATGCATAATGTATTACAGAATAAGAGCTATAATCAAGTTTTTCCATGTTATATAGATCATTCCTTAGAAAGGGTTGACACTTTTTTTGTCTCAAGCAGCAGACCAGCTGAAGTAAAAGTAATCTCCACTATGTAAACTTATCCATCTTTAATCAATTGGTAAAATGTCACAGACATCATAATTAACTACTGTCTTCCTGTGTTGTATATTTGAATGATTCTCTAAATAGGCCATCCTTGTCTGTCTGGATGTTTCCTCCTGCTCACCAGAGACTTAAGGTGTTTCAACAATTGCTTGTAAAAAAACAACAAAGAAGCACTTTTTCCCTCTTCCCAAATCCCTACGGAGCACACTAAAGGTATCAAAAATGAAGAAAGGGAAGATATAAATCTGTGTGGTGAGGAATAATTTGTATGAGGAAATGAAGCCGTTTGAGGACTGACTGAGATACCGCACAAGCAGCTAGCAGGCAGCCACGGGGAGGATACAATTAGGTCACCAAAAATAAAGTGCTTCTATCCTCCAATAACTCTTTCTTAGAGTTGTCAAATCCAATATAGTTCATCACCCGGCTGAACTCTTGATATTCAATTAAAACTTGACGGAACGGAGGGAGGCAGGGGCAGAGAGAGAGAGAGAGAGAGAGAGAGAGTAAGAAAGAGAGAGAGAAGAGACAGAAAGAGAGGCAGAGGGCGAGAGAGAAACAGAGAGAGAGAGAGAAATAGAGAGAGATTGCTTTTTAAGTGCTTTAGTTTATGATTCTCATAAATGTATATGATTTCTTCACTACACCGCTAGTCATATTAGTTCCATTCTCATGAAGAATACGCTCTTCCAGCATCCCAACGAGAGTGCTGGAGTCCTCAACGCTGACTTCATGCTCATTCAGATCTACTTTATCTGAAGACATTCTGGTTCATTTAGGCAAAATACAACTTCATCAATATTTGTATTTTATGCCTTTGGTGTCACAACGCTTTCCCCTCCATGTTTGAGCTGAGCGCTAAAACTTTAGGGAGAAAGTTTATGAGCCTTTACTGTTCTGACGAAAAAGTCAACAAATAGTCAACAAAATGTTTGAGACAGCACAACAGCAAGGAAGCCTGTTCCTCAGGTGAGAGAGTGGTGGCACGTCTCCAAGGTGACAGATATGTCACACCACCTAAAACCCTGTGGCACAATTATACCCCTGTCACTCCAAGGGAGAGATGGAGGAACAGAGCGAGTGAGTGTGAAAGAGAAGGAAGGGAAGGGAGGCAGGAGAGGAGTCGAGTGTAGCTGTTCTTCTTTCGTGTGAGAAAGCTGTCAGAGCTTCTGGCTTATTCACAGAGACAGCCCTGGGGATGCCTCTCGCTCTTTTTAACAAAGCATGAATATTTCTGGCTGGATACGTGCCAGTCAACTCCTATGGGCTTCTCTCTCTCTCTCTCTATCTTTCTCTCTCTCTTTCTCTTTTTGTCTCCTCTTCCCTCTCTTCTTTCCTCTTCTGTCCTCTTCTCTCTCCTCTTCTCCCTATTCTCTCTCCTCTTCTGTCCTCTTCTCTCCTCCCTATTCTCTCTCCTCTTCTGTCCTCTTCTCTCTCCCTCTTCTCTTTCCTCTTCTGTCCTCTTCTCTCTCCTCTTCTCCCGCTTCTCTCTCCTCTTCTCCCTCTTCTCTTTCCTCTTCTCCCTCTTCTCTCTCCTCTTCTGATCCTCTTCTCTCTCCTCTTCTCCCGCTTCTCTCTCCTCTTCTGTCCTCTTCTCTCTCCTCATCTCCCACTTCTCTCTCCTCTTCTCCCGCTTCTCTCTCCTCTTCTGTCCTCTTCTCTCTCCTCATCTCCCACTTCTCTCTCCTCTTCTCTCTCTTCTCTCTCCTCTTCTGTCCTCTTCTCTCTCATCTTCTGCCTCTTCTCTCTCCTTTTCTCTCTATTCTCTCTCCTCTTCTGTCCTCTCTCCTTTTCTCTCGCTTCTCTCTCTTCTTCTCCCTCTTCTCTCTCCTCTTCTCCCCCTTCTCTCTCCTCTTCTCTCTCCTCTTCTCACTCCTCTTCACTTTCCTTATCTCTTGCTCATCAGCAGCCATTTGAGAAAAACTTTTCTGTGAGACACCAAGCCCACATAGTTTGTCATGATGTCAAATGAATAATAGAATGCCGCTACAGTCCAAAGTAAAAGCCAGTTTGGGAGTCAGGATACTTGAGGGTTTAATGTCACATTCAGATGATATGAATGCCTTTGGTTTAACCCGGTACTGAAGCGGATCTGACAGGTGTTCTATTCATCACCAGAGACATACAGGTGTTCTAATCTACCTACAGTATTCTACATACAAAACGGTTCACAACTAGAGACATACAGGTATTTCTGCATACAGAATGGAAGTACCTACTGGGATGATCATGGAGTCATGGAGAAGAAGACTATGCATGTGCTGATTATGTACAGGTGTACTATATTAATTTGACCACTTTCTTACAGCAGGAAAATAATCCTGCAGCAACAAGAAATGGGAATTATTATATGGATTATAATGAATGGACATTTTTTGTGGGGGTTGATACATTTTTCATTAGTGCAAATCATTTCAGAAATGTTTAAGTGGAAATGACAAACTTTATAAGCTTTTTAAAACCTTCAATACAAGTTTGCATTTGGTAAGGAATTCTTTGCATCACGATCAATAACGGTCACATCGTTATCATTTGGTGGCCCAGCGTGCATCTCTTCAAAATAGATCAAAATAACACTATGATGTATCCCTGTACATTGTTGTTAATTTTCCAATCTGTTCCAACAGAGTGATCAAATTAAGAGAGCACATCTGTATGCTGTGATGGAATGTTAAGCCTGCTGATTTTACGTACCTTTAATTACAACCATCGTGTCCTCATCTTACTGAACCTACTACACAACAGATAGTTAAAACCTTTTTAGCAGCTACCTCACTTTGTTCTTCCTCCTTCCTCATCCAATTATGCACCCGGGGCAGTTAAAAAATGTGTCCTTTCTGTGCTCTTAATTGAATGTGGTTCACACGAGAACAGACACACTTCTTGTCACTGTGTTTTGGTTGAAGAATGTCAAAATTCTCAACTCCCCATTAGCTCAATATTAGCTCTATCTGACTGGTGCTTATTTGACTGTGCCTGATCCATGCCCATAGGTTTAACAATGCATGAGAGAGAGGGGGGGGGGGGAGAAAGAGAGAGAGAGAAGGTACGCTTTCATACTCTAACTAGGTCACACAGTAGTAGGAACAAAACAAAACAGACCTCAAGTTTGCAGAAATCATTACAGGGAAACAAACGTGTCGGTCGCTTGACTCAGTTTTTCTTCCAAAGCAGAGAGAAGCATGACAATAAGAAATACAAAAAAGATGGCAGATCCCAAACAAATTGAGCTAGCGGATCCCAAACAAATAGAGCTAACGGATCGCAAACAAATAGAGTTAGTGGATCCCAAACAAATAGAGTTAGCAGATCCCAAACAAATAGAGTTAGCGGATCCCAAACAAATAGAGTTAGCGGATCCCAAACAAATAGAGTTAGCGGATCCCAAACAAATAGAGTTAGCGGATCCCAAACAAATAGATTTAGCGGATCCCAAACAAATAGATTTAGAGGATCTCAAACAAATAGAGCTTGTGGATTCCAATCAAAAATTCATAGTAGATCCCAAACAAATAGATTTAGAGGATCCAAACAAATTGAGCTAGTAGATCCCAAACAAATACATTTAGAGGATCTCAAACAAATAGAGGTAGTGGATCCCAAACAAATAGATTTAGAGGATCCCAAACAAATAGATTTAGAGGATCCCAAATAGACATAGTGGATCCCAAACAAATATATTTAGAGGATCCCAACCAAATGGAGCTAGAAGATCCAAAACAAATATATTTGGAGGATCCCAAACAAATATGTTTAGAGGATCCCAAACAAATACATTTAGATGAACCCAAACAAATAGATTTAGAGGATCTCAAACAAATATATTTAGAGGATTCAAACAAAAAGAGCTAGTGGATCCCAAACAAATAGACCTATTGGATCCCAAACAAATATATTTAGAGAATTCCAAACAAATAGATATAGAGGTTCCCAAATAGAGCTAGTGGATCCCAAAGAAATAGAGCTAGAGGATCCCAAACAAATAGATTTAGAGGATCCCAAACAAATAGATTCAGAAGGTCCCGAACAAAATAGATTTAGAGGATCCCAAACAAATAGAGCTAGTGGATCCCAAACAAATAGATTTAAAGGATGCCAAACAAATTTAGTTAGTGGATCCCAAACAAATAGATTTAGAGGATCCCAAACAAATGGAGTTAGTGGATCCCAAACAAATAGAGCTAGAGGTTCCGAAACAAAAATATTTAGTGGAACCCAAACAAACAGATTTTGAGGATCCCAAAGAAATAGAGCAGGTAGATCCCAAACAAATAGATTTAGTGGATCCCAAACAAATTGATTTACAGGATCCCAAACAAATGGACTTAGTGGATCCCAAACAAATAGAGCTAGAGGATCCGAAACAAAAATATTTAGTGGAACCCAAACACATAGATTTAGAGGATACCAAACAAATGGAGTTAGTGGATCCCATAAAAATAGAGCTAGAGGATCCGAAACAAAAAGATTTAGTGGAACACAAACAAGTAGATTTAGAGGATCCCAAACAAATAGAGCTAGAGGGTCCCAAACGAATAGCGCTAGTAGATCACAAACAAATGTATTTAGAGGATTCCTAACAAATAGATCTAGAGGATCCCAAACAAATAGATTCAGTGGATCCCAAACAAATAGATTTAGAGGATCTCAAACATATAGAGCTAGCGGATCCCAAACAAATAGATTTAGAGGATACCAAACAAATATATTTAGAGGATCCCAAACAAATGGATTTAGAGTATCCCAAACAAATAGAGCTAGCGTATCCCAAACAAATTGTGCTAGTAGCTCCCAAACAAATAGATTTGGAGGATCCCAAAACAATAGATTTAGAGGATCCCAAATAAATGTATTTAGAGGATCACAAAACAAATAGATTTAGTGGATCTCAAACAAATAGATTTAGAGGATCCCAAACAAATAGTGCTAGTAAATCCCAAACAAATATATTTAAAGGATCCCTAACAAATAGATCTAGAGGATCCCAAACAAATATATTTAGAGGATCCCAAATAAATGTATTTAGAGGATCCCAAACAAATAGATTTAGTGGATCCCAAACAAATAGATTTAGAGGATCCCTTACAAATATATCTAGAGGATCCCAAACAAATAGATTTAGTGGATCCCAAACAAATAGATTTAGAGGATCCCAAACAAATAGAGCTAGAGGATCCCAAACAAATAGATTTAGTGGATCCCAAACAAATATATTTAGAGGATCCCAAACAAATAGAGCTAGTGGATTCCAAACAAAATTTCATAGTATATCCCAAACAAATAAATGTATAGGATCGCAAACAAATAGAGCTAGTGGATCCCAAACAAATAGATTTAGAGGATCCCAAACAAATAGATTTAGATGATCCCAAATAGAGCTAGTGGATCCCAAACAAATAGATTTAATGTATCCCAAACAAATAGATTTAGAGGATCCCAAACATATAGAGCTAGCGGATCCCAAACAAATATATTTAGAAGATCCCAAACAAATATATTTAGAGGATCACAAACAAATATATTTAGAGGATCACAAACAAATAGATTTAGAGGATCCCAAACAAATAGAGCTAGAGGATCCCAAACAAAAAGATTTAGTGGATCCCAAACAAATATATTTAGAGGATCCCAAACAAATAGAGCTAGTGGATTCCAAACAAAATTTCATAGTATATCCCAAACAAATAAATTTATAGCATCCCAAACAAGTAGAGCTAGTGGATCCCAAACAAATAGATTTAGAGGATCCCAGACAAATAGATTTAGATGATCCCAAATGGACATAGTGGATCCCAAACAAATATATTTAGAGGATCACAAACAAATAGATTTAGAGTATCCCAAACAAATGGAGCTAGCGTATCCCAAACAAATTGTGCTAGTAGCTCCCAAACAAATAGATTTGGAGGATCCCAAACAAATAGATTGAGAGGATCCCAAACAAATAGATTTAGAGGATCCCAAATAAATGTATTTAGACGATCCCAAACACATAGATTTAGTGGATCCAAAACAAATAGATTTAGAGGATCCCAAACAAATATAGTTAGTGGATCCCAAACAAATAGTGCTAGTAAATCCCAAACAAATATATTTTGAGGATTCCTAACAAATAGATCTAGAGGATCCCTAACAAATAGATCTAGAGGATCCCAAACAAATATATTTAGAGGATCCCAAATAAATGTATTTAGAGGATCCCAAACAAATAGATTTAGTGGATCCCAAACAAATAGATTTAGAGGACCCCTAACAAATAGATCTAGAGGATCCCAAACAAATAGATTTAGTGGATCCCAAACAAATAGATTTAGAGGATCCCAAACATATAGAGCTAGCGGATCCCAAACAAATATATTTAGAGGATCCCAAACAAATATATTTAGAGGATCCAAATAAATCTATTTAGAGGATCCCAAACAAATAGATTTAGTGGATCCTAAACTAATAGATTTAGTGTATCCCAAACAAATAGAGTTAGAAGATCCCAAACAAATAGATCTAGAGTATCCCAAACAAATAGAGCTACAGGATCCCAAACAAATAGAGCTAGCAGATCCCAATCAAATAGTTCTAGTAGATCCCAAACAAATAGAGCTACAGGATCCCAAACAAATATATTTAGTGTATCCCAAACAAACAGATTTAGTGAATCCAAAACAAATACATTCATAGGATCCCAAACAAATAGAGCTAGTGGATCCCAAACAAATAGATTTAGAGGATCCCAAACAAATAGATTTAGAGGATCCCAAATAGACATAGTGGATCCCAAACAAATAGATTTAGTGGATCCCAAACAAATAGATTTAGAGGATCCCAAACAGATAGAGCTAGCGGATCCTAAACAAATAGATTGAGAGGATCCAAAAAATATATAGTTAGTGGATCGCAAATAAATAGTGCTTGTAAATCCCAAACAAATATATTTAAAGGATCCCTAACAAATAGATCTAGAGGATCCCAAACAAATATATTTAGAGGATCCCAAATATATGTATTTAGAGGATCCCAAACAAATAGATTTAGTGGATCCCAAACAAAAGGATTTAGTGGATCCCAAACAAATAGATTTAGAGGATCCCAAACAAATAGAGCTAGATGATCCGAAACAAAACGATTTAGTGGAACACAAACAAAGAGATTTAGAGGATTCCAAACAAATAGAGCTAGTGGATGCCAATCAAATAGTTCTAGTAGATCCCAAACAAATAGAGCTAGAGGATCCCAAACAAATAGATTTAGTGTATCCCAAACGAAAAGATTTAGTGAATCCAAAACAAATAGTGCTAGTAAATCCCAAACAAATATATTTCGAGGATTCCTAACAAATAGATCTAGAGGATCCCTAACAAATAGATCTAGAGGATCCCAAACAAATAGATTTAGTGGATCCCAAACAAATGTATTTAGAGGATCCCAAACAAATAGAGCTAGTGGATTCCAAACAAATAGAGCTAGAGTATCCCAAACAAATAGTTCTAGTAGCTCCCAAGCAAATAGATTTGGAGGATCCCAAACAAATAGATTTAGTGGATCCCCAAACAAATAGATTTAGAGGATCCCAAACAAATATACTTAGTGGATCCCAAACAACTAGTGCTAGTAAATCCCAAACATATAGATCTAGAGGATCCCTAACAAATAGACCTAGAGGATCCCTAACAAATAGATCTAGAGGCTCCCAAACAAATAGAGCTAGCGAATCCCAAACAAATAGTTCTAGTAGCTCCCAAACAAATAGATTTGGAGGATCCCAAACAAATAGATTGAGAGGATCCCAAACAAATAGATCTAGAAGATCCCAAACTAATAGATCTAGAGGATCCCAAACAAATGTATTTAGAGGATCCCAAATAAATGTATTTAGAGGATCCCAAACAAATAGATTTAGTGAAACCCAAACAAATATATTTAGAGGACCACAAACAAATAGAGCTAGGGTATCCCAAACAAATAGATTTGTAGGATCCCAAACAAATAGATTGATAGGATCCCAAACAAATAGATTTAGAGGATCCCAAATAAATGTATTTAGACGATCCCAAACAAATAGATTTAGTGGATCCCAAACAAATAGATTTAGAGGATCCCAAACAAATATAGTTAGTGGATCCCAAACAAATAGTGCTAGTAAATCCCAAACAAATATATTTTGAGGATCCCTAACAAATAGATCTAGAGGATCACTAACAAATAGATCTAGAGGATCCCAAAGAAATAGAGCTAGAGGATCCCAAACAAATAGAGCTAGAGGATCCCAAACAAACTGATTTAGTGGATCCCAAACAAATATATTTAAAGGATCCCAAACAAATAGAGCTAGTGGATTCCAAACAAAATTTCATAGTACATCCCAAACAAATAAATTTATAGGATCCCAAACAAATAGAGCTAGTGGATCCCAAACAAATAGATTTAGAGGATCCCAAACAAATAGATTTAGATGATCCCAAATAGACATAGTGGATCCCAAACAAATAGATTTAATGTATCACAAACGAATATATTTAGAGGATCCCAAACAAATATATTTAGAGGATCCCAAACAAATATATTTAGAGGATCACAAACAAATGGAGCTAGCGAATCCCAAACAAATTGTGCTAGTAGCTCCCAAACAAATAGATTTGGAGGATCCCAAACAAATAGATTGAGAGGTTCCCAAAAAAATAGATTTAGAGGATCCCAAATAAATGTATTTAGACGATCCCAAACAAATATATTTAGAGGATCACAAACAAATGGAGCTAGCGAATCCCAAACAAATTGTGCTAGTAGCTCCCAAACAAATAGATTTGGAGGATCCCAAACAAATAGATTTAGAGGATCCCAAACAAATATATTTAGAGGATCCCAAACAAATATATTTAGAGGATCACAAACAAATGGAGCTAGCGAATCCCAAACAAATTGTGCTAGTAGCTCCCAAACAAATAGATTTGGAGGATCCCAAACAAATAGATTGAGAGGTTCCCAAAAAAATAGATTTAGTGGATCCCAAACAAATAGTGCTAGTAAATGCCAAACAAATATATTTTGAGGATGCCTAACAAATAGATCTAGAGGATCCCTAACAAATAGATCTAGAGGATCCCAAACAAATATATTTAGAGGATCCCAAATAAATGTATTTAGAGGATCCCAAATAAATGTATTTAGAGGATCCCAAACAAATAGATTTAGTGGATCCCAAACAAATAGATTTATAGGATCCCTAACAAATAGATCTAGAGATCCCAAACAAATAGATTTAGTGGATCCCAAACAAATAGATTTAGAGGATCCCAAACATATAGAGCTAGCGGATCCCAAACAAATATATTTAGAGGATCCCAAACAAATATATTTAGAGGATCCAAATAAATCTATTTAGAGGATCCCAAACAAATAGATTTAGTGGATCCTAAACTAATAGATTTAGTGGATCCCAAACAAATAGAGTTAGAAGATCCCAAACAAATAGATCTAGAGTATCCCAAACAAATAGAGCTACAGGATCCCAAACAAATAGAGCTAGCAGATCCCAATCAAATAGTTCTAGTAGATCCCAAACAAATAGAGCTACAGGATCCCAAACAAATATATTTAGTGTATCCCAAACAAACAGATTTAGTGAATCCAAAACAAATACATTCATAGGATCCCAAACAAATAGAGCTAGTGGATCCCAAACAAATAGATTTAGAGGATCCCAAACAAATAGATTTCGAGGATCCCAAATAGACATAGTGGATCCCAAACAAATAGATTTAGTGGATCCCAAACAAATAGATTTAGAGGATCCCAAACAGATAGAGCTAGCGGATCCTAAACAAATAGATTGAGAGGATCCAAAAAATATATAGTTAGTGGATCGCAAACAAATAGTGCTTGTAAATCCCAAACAAATATATTTAAAGGATCCCTAACAAATAGATCTAGAGGATCCCAAACAAATATATTTAGAGGATCCCAAATATATGTATTTAGAGGATCCCAAACAAATAGATTTAGTGGATCCCAAACAAAAGGATTTAGTGGATCCCAAACAAATAGATTTAGAGGATCCCAAACAAATAGAGCTAGATGATCCGAAACAAAACGATTTAGTGGAACACAAACAAAGAGATTTAGAGGATTCCAAACAAATAGAGCTAGTGGATGCCAATCAAATAGTTCTAGTAGATACCAAACAAATAGAGCTAGAGGATCCCAAACAAATAGATTTAGTGTATCCCAAACGAAAAGATTTAGTGAATCCAAAACAAATAGAGTTAGAGGATCCCATACAAATAGAACTAGAGGATCCCAAACAAATATAATTAGTGTATCCCAAACAAATAGTGCTAGTAAATCCCAAACAAATATATTTCGAGGATTCCTAACAAATAGATCTAGAGGATCCCTAACAAATAGATCTAGAGGATCCCAAACAAATAGATTTAGTGGATCCCAAACAAATGTATTTAGAGGATCCCAAACAAATAGAGCTAGTGGATTCCAAACAAATAGAGCTAGAGTATCCCAAACAAATAGTTCTAGTAGCTCCCAAACAAATAGATTTGGAGGATCCCAAACAAATAGATTTAGTGGATCCCCAAACAAATAGATTTAGAGGATCCCAAACAAATATACTTAGTGGATCCCAAACAACTAGTGCTAGTAAATCCCAAACATATAGATCTAGAGGATCCCTAACAAATAGATCTAGAGGATCCCTAACAAATAGATCTAGAGGCTCCCAAACAAATAGAGCTAGCGAATCCCAAACAAATAGTTCTAGTAGCTCCCAAACAAATAGATTTGGAGGATCCCAAACAAATAGATTGAGAGGATCCCAAACAAATAGATCTAGAAGATCCCAAACTAATAGATCTAGAGGATCCCAAACAAATGTATTTAGAGGATCCCAAATAAATGTATTTAGAGGATCCCAAACAAATAGATTTAGTGAAACCCAAACAAATATATTTAGAGGACCACAAACAAATAGAGCTAGGGTATCCCAAACAAATAGATTTGTAGGATCCCAAACAAATAGATTGATAGGATCCCAAACAAATAGATTTAGAGGATCCCAAATAAATATATTTAGACGATCCCAAACAAATAGATTTAGTGGATCCCAAACAAATAGATTTAGAGGATCCCAAACAAATATAGTTAGTGGATCCCAAACAAATAGTGCTAGTAAATCCCAAACAAATATATTTTGAGGATCCCTAACAAATAGATCTAGAGGATCCCTAACAAATAGATGTAGAGGATCCCAAACAAATATATTTAGAGGATCACTAACAAATAGATCTAGAGGATCCCAAAGAAATAGAGCTAGAGGATCCCAAACAAACAGAGCTAGAGGATCCCAAACAAACTGATTTAGTGGATCCCAAACAAATATATTTAAAGGATCCCAAACAAATAGAGCTAGTGGATTCCAAACAAAATTTCATAGTACATCCCAAACAAATAAATTTATAGGATCCCAAACAAATAGAGCTAGTGGATCCCAAACAAATAGATTTAGAGGATCCCAAACAAATAGATTTAGATGATCCCAAATAGACATAGTGGATCCCAAACAAATAGATTTAATGTATCACAAACAAATATATTTAGAGGATCCCAAACATATATATTTAGAGGATCCCAAACAAATATATTTAGAGGATCACAAACAAATGGAGCTAGCGAATCCCAAACAAATTGTGCTAGTAGCTCCCAAACAAATAGATTTGGAGGATCCCAAACAAATAGATTGAGAGGTTCCCAAAAAAATAGATTTAGAGGATCCCAAATAAATGTATTTAGACGATCCCAAACAAATATATTTAGAGGATCACAAACAAATGGAGCTAGCGAATCCCAAACAAATTGTGCTAGTAGCTCCCAAACAAATAGATTTGGAGGATCCCAAACAAATAGATTTAGAGGATCCCAAACAAATATATTTAGAGGATCCCAAACAAATATATTTAGAGGATCACAAACAAATGGAGCTAGCGAATCCCAAACAAATTGTGCTAGTAGCTCCCAAACAAATAGATTTGGAGGATCCCAAACAAATAGATTGAGAGGTTCCCAAAAAAATAGATTTAGTGGATCCCAAACAAATAGTGCTAGTAAATGCCAAACAAATATATTTTGAGGATGCCTAACAAATAGATCTAGAGGATCCCTAACAAATAGATCTAGAGGATCCCAAACAAATATATTTAGAGGATCCCAAATAAATGTATTTAGAGGATCCCAAATAAATGTATTTAGAGGATCCCAAACAAATAGATTTAGTGGATCCCAAACAAATAGATTTATAGGATCCCTAACAAATAGATCTAGAGATCCCAAACAAATAGATTTAGTGGATCCCAAACAAATAGATTTAGAGGATCCCAAACATATAGAGCTAGAGGATCCCAAACAAATAGATTTAGTTGATCCAAAACAAATAGATTTAGAGGATACCAAACCAATAGAGCTAGAGGATCCGAAACAAAACGATTTAGTGGAACACCAAACAAATATATTTACAGGATCCCAAACAAATAGATTTAGTGGATCCCAAACAAATAGATTTATAGGATCCCTAACAAATAGATCTAGAGATCCCAAACAAATAGATTTAGTGGATCCCAAACAAATAAATTTATAGGATCCCAAACAAATAGAGCTAGTGGATCCCAAACAAATAGATTTAGAGGATCCCAAACAAATAGATTTAGATGATCCCAAATAGACATAGTGGATCCCAAACAAATAGATTTAATGTATCACAAACAAATATATTTAGAGGATCCCAAACAAATATATTTAGAGGATCCCAAACAAATATATTTAGAGGATCACAAACAAATGGAGCTAGCGAATCCCAAACAAATTGTGCTAGTAGCTCCCAAACAAATAGATTTGGAGGATCCCAAACAAATAGATTGAGAGGTTCCCAAAAAAATAGATTTAGAGGATCCCAAATAAATGTATTTAGACGATCCCAAACAAATATATTTAGAGGATCACAAACAAATGGAGCTAGCGAATCCCAAACAAATTGTGCTAGTAGCTCCCAAACAAATAGATTTGGAGGATCCCAAACAAATAGATTTAGAGGATCCCAAACAAATATATTTAGAGGATCCCAAACAAATATATTTAGAGGATCACAAACAAATGGAGCTAGCGAATCCCAAACAAATTGTGCTAGTAGCTCCCAAACAAATAGATTTGGAGGATCCCAAACAAATAGATTGAGAGGTTCCCAAAAAAATAGATTTAGTGGATCCCAAACAAATAGTGCTAGTAAATGCCAAACAAATATATTTTGAGGATGCCTAACAAATAGATCTAGAGGATCCCTAACAAATAGATCTAGAGGATCCCAAACAAATATATTTAGAGGATCCCAAATAAATGTATTTAGATGATCCCAAATAAATGTATTTAGAGGATCCCAAACAAATAGATTTAGTGGATCCCAAACAAATAGATTTATAGGATCCCTAACAAATAGATCTAGAGATCCCAAACAAATAGATTTAGTGGATCCCAAACAAATAGATTTAGAGGATCCCAAACATATAGAGCTAGAGGATCCCAAACAAATAGATTTAGTTGATCCAAAACAAATAGATTTAGAGGATACCAAACCAATAGAGCTAGAGGATCCGAAACAAAACGATTTAGTGGAACACCAAACAAATATATTTACAGGATCCCAAACAAATAGATTCAGAGTATGCCAAACAAATAGAGCTAGCGTATACCAAACAAATAGTGCTAGTAGCTCCCAAACAAATAGATTTGGAGGATCCCAAACAAATATATTTAAAGGATCCCAAACAAATAGAGCTAGTGGATTCCAAACAAATTTTTTTAGTATATCCCAAACAAATAAATGTATAGGATCCCAAACAAATAGAGCTAGTGGATCCCAAACAAATAGATTTAGAGGATCCCAAACAAAAATATTTAGATGATCCCAAATAGACATAGTGGATCCCAAACAAATAGATTTAATGTTTCCCAAACAAATAGATTTAGAGGATCCCAAACATATAGAGCTAGCAGATCACAAACAAATATATTTAGAGGATCCCAAACAAATATATTTAGAGGATCACAAACAAATGGAGCTAGCGTATCCCAAACAAATTGTGCTAGTAGCTCCCAAACAAATAGATTTGGAGGATCCCAAACAAATAGATTGAGAGGATCCCAAACAAATAGATTTAGAGGATCCCAAATAAATGTATTTAGACAATCCCCAAAAAATAGATTTAGTGGATCCCAAACAAATATAGTTAGTGGATCCCAAACAAATAGTGCTAGCAAATGCCAAACAAATATATTTCGAGGATGCTTAGCAAATAGATCTAGAGGATCCCTAACAAATAGATCTAGAGGATCCCAAACAAATATATTTAGAGGATCCCAAATAAATGTATTTAGAGGATCCCAAATAAATGTATTTAGAGGATCCCAAACAAATAGATTTAGTGGATCCCAAACAAATAGAGCTAGAGGATCCCAAACAAATAGATTTAGTTGATCCAAAACAAATAGATTTAGAGGATACCAAACCAATAGAGCTAGAGGATCCGAAACAAAACGATTTAGTGGAACACCAAACAAATATATTTACAGGATCCCAAACAAATAGATTCAGAGTATGCCAAACAAATAGAGCTAGCGTATACCAAACAAATAGTGCTAGTAGCTCCCAAACAAATAGATTTGGAGGATCCCAAAATAAATATATTTAAAGGATCCCAAACAAATAGAGCTAGTGGATTCCAAACAATTTTTTTTAGTATATCCCAAACAAATAAATGTATAGGATCCCAAACAAATAGAGCTAGTGGATCCCAAACAAATAGATTTAATGTTTCCCAAACAAATAGATTTAGAGGATCCCAAACATATAGAGCTAGCGGATCACAAACAAATATATTTAGAGGATCCCAAACAAATATATTTAGAGGATCACAAACAAATGGAGCTAGCGTATCCCAAACAAATTGTGCTAGTAGCTCCCAAACAAATAGATTTGGAGGATCCCAAACAAATAGATTGAGAGGATCCCAAACAAATAGATTGAGAGGATCCCAAATAAATGTATTTAGACAATCCCCAAAAAATAGATTTAGTGGATCCCAAACAAATATAGTTAGTGGATCCCAAACAAATAGTGCTAGCAAATGCCAAACAAATATATTTCGAGGATGCTTAACAAATAGATCTAGAGGATCCCTAACAAATAGATCTAGAGGATCCCAAACAAATATATTTAGAGGATCCCAAATAAATGTATTTAGAGGATCCCAAATAAATGTATTTAGAGGATCCCAAACAAATAGATTTAGTGGATCCCAAACAAATAGAGCTAGAGGATCCCAAACAAATAGATTTAGTTGATCCAAAACAAATAGATTTAGAGGATACCAAACCAATAGAGCTGGAGGATCCGAAACAAAACGATTTAGTGGAACACCAAACAAATATATTTAGTGGATCCCAAAAAAATAGATTCAGAGTATGCCAAACAAATAGAGCTAGCGTATACCAAACAAATAGTGCTAGTAGCTCCCAAACAAATAGATTTGGAGGATCTCAAACAAATATATTTAGAGGATCCCAAATGAATGTATTTAGACGATCCCAAACAAATAGATTTAGTGGATCCCAAACAAATAGAATTAGAGGATCCCAAACAAATAAAGTAACTGGATCCCAAACAAATAGTGCTAGTAAATCCCAAACAAATACATTTAGAGTATCCCTAACAAATAGATCTAGAGGATCCCTAACAAATAGACCTAGAGGATCCCAAACAAATATATTTAGAGGATCCCAAATAAAAGTATTTAGAGGATCCCAAACAAATAGATTTAGTGGATCCCCAAAAAATTGATTTAGAGGATCCCAAACAAATAGAGCTAGAGGATCCGAAACAAAAATATTTTGTGGAACCCAAACAAATATATTTAGAGGATCCCAAACAAATAGAGCTAGCGTATCCCAAACAAATAGTTTTAGTATATCCCAAACAAATGGATTTAGAGGATCCCAAACATACAGAGCTAGCGGATCCCAAACATATATATTTAGAGGATCCCAAACACATATATTTAGAGGATCCCAAATAAATGTATTTAGAGGGTCTCAATGAAATAGATTTAGTGGAATCCAAACAAATAGATTTAGAGGATCCCAAACAAATAGAGCTAGAGGATCCCAAACAAATAGAGCTAGAGGATCCCAAACAAATAGATTTAGTGGATCCCAAACAAAAAGATTTAGAGGATCCCAAACAAATAGAGCTAGAGGATCCGAAACAAAACGATTTAGTGGAACCCAAACAAATAGATTTAGAGGATACCAAACTAATAGAGCTAGCGGATCCCAATCAAATAGATTTAGAGGATCTCAAACAAATAGATTTAGTGGATCCCAAACAAATAGACATAGTGGATCCCAAACAAATAGATTTAGTGGATCCCAAACAAATAGAGCTAGTGGATCCCAAACAAATAGATTTAGAGGATCTCAAACAAATAGATTTAGTGGATCCCAAACAAATAGACATAGTGGATCCCAAACAAATAGACATAGTGGATCCCAAACAAATAGATTTAGTGGATCCCAAACAAATAGATTTAGTGGATCCCAAACACATAGAGCTAGCGGATCCCAAACAAATATATTTAGAGGATCCCAAACAAATAGATATAGAGTATCCCAAACAAATAGAGCTAGCGTATCCCGAACAAATAGTTCTAGTAGCTCCAAAACAAATAGATTTGGAGGATCCCAAACAAATAGATTGAGAGGATCCCAAACAAATAGATTTGGAGGATCCCAAACAAATAGAGCTAGTGGATACCCCAAAAATAGAGCTAGTGGATACCTAACAAACAGAGCAAGCGGATCCCAAACAAATAGTGAAAGTAGATCCCAAACAAATAGATTCAGAAGGTCCCAAACAAATAGATTTAGATGATCCCAAACAAATAGAGCTAGTGGATCCCAGACAAATATATTTGGAGGAACCCAAACAAATATATTTAGAGGATCCCAAACAAATAGATTTAGAGGATCCCAAACAAATAGATTCAGAAGGTCCCAAACAAATAGATTTGGAGGATCCCAAACAAATCGAGCTTGCGGATCCCAGACAAATATATTTAGAGGATCCCAAACAAATATATTTAGAGGATCCCAAACAAATAGATTTAGTGGATCCCAAACAAATAGAGCTAGCGGAACCCAAACAAATATATTTAGAGGATCACAAACAAATAGAGCTAGCGGATCCCAGACAAATATATTTAGAGGATCCCAAACCAATAGAGCTAGTGGATCCGAAACAAAAATATTTAGAGGTACCCAAACAAATAGATTTAGAGGATTTCAAAAAATTAGATTTATAGGATCCAAAGCAAATAGATTTAGAGGATCCCAAACAAATAGAGATAGTGGATACCAAACAAATAGAGCTAGAGGATACCAAACAAATAGAGCTAGAGGATCCCAAACAAATAGAGCTAGTAGATCCCAAACAAATTGAGCTTGTGGATCCCAAACAAATAGTGCTAGTAGATCTCAAACAAATTGAGCTTGTGGATCCCAAACAAATAGTGCTAGTAGATCTCAAACAAATAGAGCCACTGGATCCCAAACAAATAGATCTGGAGGATCCCAAACAAATAGAGCTAGTTAATCCCAAACAAATAGTGCTAGTAGATCCCAAACAAATAGAGCTGGGGGATCCCAAACAAAATTGGCTCCCGAGTGGTGCAGTGGTCTAAGGCACTTCATCTCAGTGCAAGAGGCTTCACTGTAGTCTCTTGTTCATATCCAGGCTGCATCACATTTGACTGTGATTGGGAGTCCCATAGGATGGTGCACAATTGGCCCAGCGTCATCCATGTTTGGCTGGGGTAGGCCAAATAGAGCTAAAGGATGCAAGAAGGACAAAGAGAAGAGAGGGAAGTTTACAGAGAGTCAGGAAAAGGCTAATTGTTTAAAAATACTTTTTGACCAGGGCCCTTTTGACCAGGACCTTTTTGACCAGGACCCATTTGTACAGGACCAATTTGACCAGGATCTTTTTGACCAGGGCACATGGAGTGTATGGTGCCATTTGAGACACATACAGAGCCCCTCCCCCAAGGTCAGGACCAAGGAGAGTGGAGCCAATTACTATGCAGATCAGAGCTGATGTCGTTTAGGGGGATTGCTCCAATGCAATCACATTAGCTGGCCCAAGAAAGAGGAATCTCCTGTCCTCCTCATCCTCCTCTGTGCCGCCTGCCTGGCATGACCCCAAAAATGGAAGCTATAGCACCAGGGTCAGGTGCCATGTAGGACGGCCTTCTCGGATGTTTTCTTTACAAAACAGTTTTACCTTATCTCGCCGCCAGGCACGTGATTATCAAGTCAAACAAGACCCTGGCCGACGTGCACCCGCATATATTCACTTCAGGAAGTAAGGTTGGAGACATAGGGGCTGCAGCGCTACACGTGTGTGTGAGTGTACAGGAAAACACATACACCTGTATGTTCAAATGTTTCACACAAACACGCATACACAGAGATGGACAGATAGACAGGTAGACAGACTCCCGCCGCTCCTTCTTTCCATCCCTTTTCTCTTTCTACATCTCAGATGGACAGGGAGACAGAGACAGATGACTCTCTCTCTCTCTCTCTCTCTCTCTCTCTCTCTTTCACCCTCCCTCCCTCCCTCCCTCCCTCTCTCTCTTCTCTATGCGGTGAATGCTTGTCTATGATCCACCACGGTCCTGGAGGGCAGATTGCAATTTACTCTCTCCCTGTGGGTGAGGTGTGTGTCCAGATTGTAAATCTCTCTTTCTCTACCTACCTCCCTCCCTCCGTCTCCTCCTCCATCTCCTCCCTCTCTCCTTCCCTCCATCCTATCCCATGCAGAGGGAGGGTAATGAGAGAGAGGTTTGATCAGGTGGCCTCAGTGGAATGAAATCTGCATCTAATGCATACATAAATCACACTCCACTTTCAGGACATTTTCATGTGCATAATGTCTTTCACCCCCCCTCTTTCTCTCTTTCTCTCTCTCGCTCTCTCTCCGCCAGATGAGCTTTGTATGAGGTGGAGGGTTTCTCTCTTATACCATTCTTTATTTCTTTCTTTCTTTCATTCATTCATTCTTTCGTTCTTTTGTTCTTTAAGGTTTTCAAGAAAGACGGCCTTGTTTTTAATGCTCCCAATCTATTGTGCTGCTACGGAACAGAGTGGAGAGGTGCTGAGATGTGCTGCTAGGGGACAGAGTGGAGAGGTGCTGAGATGTGATGCTAGGGGACAGAGTGGAGAGGTGCTGAGATGTGATGCTAGGGAACAGACTGGAGAGGTGATGAGATGTGCTGCTAGGGGACAGAGTGGAGAGGTGCTGAGATGTGCTGCTAGGGGACAGAGTGGAGAGGTGATGAGATGTGCTTCTTGGGGACAGAGTGGAGAGGTGATGAGATGTGCTGCTTGGGGACAGAGTTGAGAGGTGATGAGATGTGATGCTAGGGAACAGAGTGGAGATGCGCTGCTAGGGGAGAGTGGAGAGGTGATGAGATGTGCTGCTAGGGAACAGAGTGGAGATATGCTGCTAGGGAACAGAGTGGAGAGGTGCTGAGATGTGTTGCTAGGGAACAGAGTGGAGATGTGCTGCTAGGTAACAGAGTGGAGATGTGCTGCTAGGGAACAGAGTGGAGAGGTGATGAGATGTGCTGCTAGGGCACAGAGTGGGGAGGTGATTAGATGTGCTGCTAGGGGACAGAGTGGAGATGTGCTGAGATGTGCTGCTAGGGAACAGAGTGGAGATGTGCTGCTAGGGCAGAGTGGAGAGGTGATGAGATGTGCTGCTAGGGAACAGAGTGGAGATGTGCTGAGATGTGCTGCTAGGGAACAGAGTGGAGATGTGCTGCTAGGGTACAGAGTGGAGAAGTGTTGAGATGTGCTGCTAGGGAACATAGTGGAGAGATGATGAGATGTGCAGCTAGGGGACAGAGTGGAGAGGTGATGAGATGTGCTGCTAGGGGACAGAGTGGAGAGGTGATGAGATGTGCTGCTAGGGAACAGAGTGGAGAGGTGCTGAGATGTGTTGCTAGGGAACAGAGTTGAGATGTGCTGCTAGGTAACAGAGTGGAGATGTGCTGATGGGAACAGAGTGGAGAGGGGATGAGATGTGCTGCTAGGGCACAGAGTGGAGATGTGCTGCTAGGGCAGAGTGGAGAGGTGATGAGATGTGCTGCTAGGGAACAGAGTGGAGATGTGCTGAGATGTGCTGCTAGGGAACAGAGTGGAGATGTGCTGCTAGGGTACAGAGTGGAGAAGTGTTGAGATGTGCTGCTAGGGAACATAGTGGAGAGATGATGAGATGTGCAGCTAGGGGACAGAGTGGAGAGGTGATGAGATGTGCTGCTAGGGGACAGAGTGGAGAGGTGATGAGATGTGCTGCTTGGAACAGAGTGGAGAGGTGATGAGATGTGATGCTAGGGAACAGAGTGGAGAGGTGCTGAGATGTGCTGCTTGGGGACAGAGTGGAGATGTGCTGCTACGGAACAGATTGGAGATGTGCTGCTAGGGAACAGAGTGGAGATGTGCTGCTAGGGAACGGTGTGGAGATATGCTGCTAGGGGACGGTGTGGAGATATGCTGCTAGGGAACGGAGTGGAGATATGCTGCTAGGGAACAGAGTGGAGATGTGCTGCTTGGGACCAGAGTGGAGATGTGCTGCAAGGGAACAGAGTGGAGATGTGCTGAGATGTGCTGCTAGGGAACAGAGTGGAGAGGTGATGAGATGTGCTGCTAGGGGACAGAGTGGAGAGTTGATGAGATGTGCTGCTAGGTGACAGAGTGGAGAGGTGATGAGATGTGCTGCTTGGAACAGAGTGGAGAGGTGATGAGATGTGATGCTAGGGAACAGAGTGGAGAGGTGATGCAATGTGCTGCTAGGGAACAGAGTGGAGAGGTGCTGAGATGTGCTGCTTGGGAACCGAGTGGAGAGGTGCTGAGATGTGCTGCTTGGGGACAGAGTGGAGATGTGCTGCTAGGGCACATAGTGGAGATGTGCTGCTTGGGGACAGAGTGGAGAGGTGAAGAGATATGATGCTTGGAAAATAGTGGAGAGGTGATGAGATGTGAAATGATACTTTAGATGTCTGGTAGACAGCTGTCCATAAAGTGGAGCGTGTTTGTGTGTAGGAGAATGCAAGTGTGAATGTCGGCGAACATGTGTGCGAGTGTGCATGTGTGAGATGGAGAGGAAGAGTTCATAGATTTTGGACATGTTGTTGAGACTTTGGGGAGATGTGAAGACAGTTGATCCACTATCTTTTCTCTCTCTCTCTCTCTCTCTCTCTCTCTCTCTCTCTCTCTCTCTCTCTCTCTCTCTCTCTCTCTCTCTCTCTTTCTCTCTCTCTGTGTCTTAGTTTCTATGTTAATCCAGACGGATGTAACAGAGTCTCAGTGATTTGTTTAATATGTGTCGGTGACGAGATAAAATCCGTAGTGAGGTGTAGCAGTGTCGTCCCCAACTGTTTGCCTTTTCACTCGCTAACAAGCTTCCACATTGTAACTCTGCCATCTTCCAGCAAGCCTCATTTGCATTTGCAAGCCCACACTTACTTTGCAAACCCTAAAAGTTTATGTTAGGGGGCACGGAGGTAGTAGATTAAAATGTTAAGAACACTATCATTTTCATTTTCATAACCATATTGAGCGTAAGAGTGTCTGTGTGTGTGTAAATGCGTGTGTATGAGCGTTCTTGTATGCATGGGTGTTTGTGTATCCATGTTTGTGTGTGTGTGTGTGTATGTGTGCATGCTTGTATGCATGGGTGTTTGTGTATCCATGTGTGTGTATGTATGCATGCTTGTGTGCAAGAGTGTGAGTGTGTACGTGTCATTAAAGTACTAAAATAAATATGACCATATAGGCAAACCCATCTAGTATTTTTTTCGAACCAGAATTGAAGCGCCTGCTACTACAATACCCTCCCCAGAAGAAGCCTCACTGCTCTGCATCTCTGTAGATGATACGAGATGCCACATCAGCACAGTGCAACCCGTCCTTAAACACATTAGCATTTTTATTATTTTGAGAGTTTCTTCAAACGTTTGCATTATTGTGGATTTATGACGAGCTCTCTGCCTGATAGTCCATCACCTTCACTCATAAAGAAGTCTCTCCATTACTCTGACAAGTAGAGGAATATGCTGAAAGTAATTAGATAGCAGAATCCTGATTCTAGAAAGTTGGAATAAATCACTTTGTTTATGATGGAAGTCTTAGTCACTGATGAGAGCTAGAGGGTTGTTCATGCTACGCAAAATAAGAGAAGACGATCTGATTTTAGGATAGATTTAGTTACTGTTTTAAAACAGGGTGTTCTTGTAATACTCTATATCTGTACGTCCATCAGTAACAGTGAAAAATGACAAGGTAAGGATATGTTTACACAGGAAGCCCAATTCTGATATTTTGCCCAATTTATTGGTCTTTTCACCAATCAAATCAGATCTTTTGCCAATAATTGGGCTGTCTGTGTAAACACAGTCTATGAGTTACGGAAGTGATTGGTCTCTTTTCAAGAATTTTTTTGTCATATTCATTTGTAAATAACTGTCAGGACTTCTGCCGAAGTTGAAGCCTCTCCTTGTTCGGGCGGTGTTCGGCGGTCGACGTCAACGGCCTTCTAGCCATCATTGATCCATTTTTCATTTTCCATTCGTTTTGTCTTGTCTTCCTACACACCTTGTTTCAATCCCATTCAATACCTGTTGTGTATTTAATCCTCTGTTTCCCCTCATGTCTTTGTCAGAGATTGTTTGTATATTGGTGTATATATTTTTGTATTGGTGCACGTTGGGTACTCATACCCATTTTTGTTATTTGTTACATTTAGTGTTTGGAGTATGTTTCGTTCATTGTTATTAAATACTCCATTACACTCAGTTTGATTCTCCTGCGCCTGACTTCCCTGCCACCGATACACACGACTCTGACAACAACTGGATTTTAGAGCTCAGTCCTGGGAGCCCCATTTATGGAAGATATGTAGAGTGCATTTGGGAAGTATTCAGGCCCCTTGACTTTAGTCACATTTTGTTGTGTTACAGCCTTATACAGAAATTGATTAAATAGCCATTCAGAGACTTGTCCCGAAGCCACTCCTGCGTTGTCTTTGCTGTGTACTGAGATTTGTTGCACTGTTGGAAGGTCGCCCCAGTCTGAGGTGCTTAGCGCACTGAAGAAGGTTTTCATCAAGGATCTCTCTGTACTTTGATCCGTTCATCTTTCTCTCGATCCTGACTAGTCTCCTATACCCTGTTGCTGAACAACATCCCCATAGCATGATGCTGCCACCACCATGCTTCACCGTAGGGATGCCAGGTTACCTTCAGACCAGAGAATCTTGTTTCTAATGACTAACAGGTGTTGTATGTAGCTTTGCTACTATTTTATCAAATGTCTTTCTACTGTTTTATTTATTTTCTTACACACACACACACACACACACACACACACACACACTTTTTTTGGCACCATTGGTTAGAGCCTGTAAGCATTTCACTGTAAGGTTTACACCGGTTGTATTCGGCGCACGTGACAAATAAACTTTGATTTGATTAATGGTCTGAGAGTCCTTAGGTGGCTTTTGGCAAACTCCAAGTGGGCTTTCATGTGCCTTTTACTGAGGAGTAGCTTCCGTCTGGCCACTTTATCATGAATGCCTGAATGGTGGAGTACTGCAGAGATGGTTGTCCTTCTTGAAGCTTATCTCATCTCCACAGAGGAACTATGGGGCCCTGTCAGAGTGACCACCGGGTTGTTGGTCACCAAACTGACCAAGTACCTTCTCCCCTGATTGCTCTGTTTGGCCGGCCGGCCAGCTCTATAAGAGTCTTGGTGGTTCCAAACTTCTTCCATTTAAGAATGATGGAGGACACTGTGTTCTTGGGGACCTTCAATGCTGCAGAAATGTTTTGGTACCCTTCCCCAGATCTGTGCCTCGACACAATTCTGTCTTGGTACTCTACGAAAAATTCCTTCGACCTCATGGCTTGGTTTCTGCAGTGACATGCACTGTCAACTGTGTGACCTCATATAGACAGGTGTGTGCCTTTCAAAATCATGTCCAATCAATTTAATTTACCACAAGTAGACTCCAATCAAGTTGTAGAAACATCTTAAGTATGATATATGGAAACAGGATGCACCTTAGCTCAATTCTCATTGCAGAGAGTGAATACTTTTGTAAATATGATATTTCTAATAACTTGTTTTCACTTTGTCATGATGGGGTATTGTGATGTCATTATGGGGTATTGTGATGTCATTATGGTGTATTGTCTGGAGATTGATGAGGAAAAAAATCATGTTTAATCAATTTTAGAATACGGCTGTAACGTAACACATTGTGGAAATAGTCAAGGGGTCTGAAAACTTTCCGAATGCACTAAATTTAGTTGTTAATGTTTGTAGTCAAACATTTTAGTCACACAAATTTTTTTTCAGAGCTCTGTCCTAGGAACCCGTCGTACATGGCAGTATTGTGCATATTACCTTGCCTCTCTAAAACAATACATTAAAACCTCAACCATTCAAACAATCCCCTTTATTTGTCCTCACATGAACACCTGCCAGTTGCCTTATGTGAGGCAGAATGCCACCATTGTACTCAAATTAAGTTTGGGAGCATGTACTGCACTGCTCTGAATGCTATAGTATCACCCCAAAAATCGAATTATCTCGTTTTCTCTGAACACAAAACTGATGTTTTTGATGAATTCTCAGGGAAATGAATCAAGCCAAGTTTTATTAAAAGGGATTTGAATATTCAAATTAACGCATGACTTATCTTTTGTTTAAGCCTCTTGTTGTCACCAGCTTAAGAGGCTGAAAACTTTTTCCATATTTTGGGAGAATTTCTACAGTTGAGTTTGTAACACCGGAGGGAATTTTTAATCACGTTTTATTGACATTGACTCATTTCCATTTCCCTCCGAAACCAAGTCTGTGTTTGACATTTTCAACAGACTTCAATGTGTTTTATAGCTATTAATAAGCTACTTTTTCACAACAAAACCGACAAAACAGGAAGTTTAATCACAGCACTGTTTACTGAGATGTAATCAGCTATATTCAGTAAAATAAACAAGTATCTGATATTGCAAGACTTTTTAGAGGGAAAGTAAATAACTGTTCCAAGCTTCATTTGATTTCACTAATACCATTGTCATCACAGAGCAGTGGACACATCTGAACTGAAGCGGTGTTTCCCTGCTCGATGGCACGGAGAACTTGGTGGTTATTTAATAAACACGATCAGCTTCCCATGTTCTTAGATGTACAAGGAATGGTGAAGTGCCATTTTAACACTGTTTGACAGCTTGAGAAAACTGGAGTTGTTATTTCACAAATACAAAATTATTTACTTCGTAACAATTGCAATTGCTCCCCTGTAGAATCAGATGTGCAGGGAGGGAATGGAACACGTGGTAGACCCATTCTAGCATCAGGGATCAGAATAATAACACGACGACTCCTTGGAGGAGAGCGATCAAACAGGAGACGGATTGTTTTTGCATGACAGAGCAGGTTCAGTGATGTCGAACAAGTGAAATGTGGTGTGGTGATTCACATAAAGGACGAGTTGCCCTCTGTGTGAGGCGCGTTAAACACACCAAGTAATAGTGGCAGACATGAGCATTAATTAAGGTTGAAGTCTTTTGGTTCCAATCCCCCGTTTGTTGATGGGGAATCGTTATACTTCACAGCCTGTGAGCCTTTCATGAGAGTTCGGGGACACAACAAATTGATTGATGGATAGCTATTTACATGTTTTGTAAAAATTCATGTTTTTCGTGTGTTTTCTTCCCTTATTTTATTCAGATTTAGAATAATGGAATGGAGGAAATTGTTAAGCAGAATTCTTGTTGCATTACATAGTGGAATGATCAGCTGGCTGGCAGTAGAGGTCTAGACAGTATCATGGTGTGAACAGCTGGCTGGTCGTAGCGGTCTAGACAGTATCAGTATCATGGTGTGAACAGCTGGCTGGTAGTAGAGGTCTAGACAGTATCAGTATCATAGTGTGAACAGCTGGCTGGTCGTAGCGGTCTAGACAGTATCAGCATCATGGTGTGAACAGCTGGCTGGTCGTAGCGGTCTAGACAGCATCATGGTGTGAACAGCTGGCTGGTCGTAGCGGTCTAGACGGTATTAGTATCATGGTGTGAACAGCTGGCTGGTCGTAGCGGTCTAGACAGTATCATGGTGTGAACAGCTGGCTGGTCGTAGCGGTCTAGACGGTATTAGTATCATGGTGTGAACAGCTGGCTGGTCGTAGCGGTCTAGACAGTATCAGTATCATGGTGTGAACAGCTGGCTGGTAGTAAAGGTCTAGACAGTATCATGGTGTGAACAGCTGGCTGGTCGTAGCGGTCTAGACAGTATTAGTATCATGGTGTGAACAGCTGGCTGGTCGTAGCGGTCTAGACAGTATCAGCATCATGGTGTGAACAGCTGGCTGGTCGTAGCGGTCTAGACAGTATCATGGTGTGAACAGCTGGCTGGTCGTAGCGGTCTAGACGGTATTAGTATCATGGTGTGAACAGCTGGCTGGTCGTAGCGGTCTAGACAGTATCAGTATCATGGTGTGAACAGCTGGCTGGTAGTAAAGGTCTAGACAGTATCATGGTGTGAACAGCTGGCTGGTCGTAGCGGTCTAGACAGTATCAGTATCATGGTGTGAACAGCTGGCTGGTAGTAAAGGTCTAGACAGTATCAGTATCATGGTGTGAACAGCTGGCTGGTAGTAGAGATCTAGACAGTATCAGTATCATGGTGTGAACAGCTGGCTGGTAGTATAGGTCTAGACAGTATCATGGTGTGAAGAGCTGACTGGTAGTAGAGGTCTAGACAGTATCATGGTGTGAACAGCTGGCTGGTAGTAGAGGTCTAGACAATATCATGGTGTGAAGAGCTGACTGGTAGTAGAGGTCTAGACAGTATCAGTATCCTGGTGTGAACAGCTGGCTGGTCGTAGTGGTCTAGACAGTTTCATGGTGTGAACAGCTGGGCAGAAGTAGAGGTCTAGACTAGAGGTCGACCGATTACGATTTTTCAACGCCGATACCGATGCCGATTATTTGAGGACCAAAAAAGCCGATACCGATTAATCTGTCTATTACATTTTTGGTTTGTAATAATGACAATTACAACAATACTGAATGAACACTTATTTTATCTTAATATAATACATCAATAAAATCAATTTAGCCTCAAGTAAATAATGAAACATGTTCAATTTGGTTTAAATAATGCAAAAACAAAGTGTTGGAGAAAAAAGTGCAATATGTGCTATGTAAGAAAGCTAACGTTTCAGTTCCTTGCTCAGAACATGAGAACATGAGAACATGAGAACATATGAAAGCTGATGGTTTTCTTTTAACACGAGTCTTCAATATTCCCAGAAGTTTTACTTTGTAGTTATTATAGGAATTATAGGACTATTTCCCTCTATACCATTTGTATTTCATTAACCATTGACTATTGGATGTTCTTATAGGCACTTTAGTATTGCCAGTGTAACAGTATAGCTTCCGTCCCTCTAGTTACTAGCTAGCCATTTCATATCGGTTACACCAACCTCATCTCGGGAGTTGATAGGCTTGAAGTCATAAACAGCGCAATGCTTGACGCACAACAAAGAGCTGCTGGCAAAACGCACAAGTATGCTGTTTGAATGAATATTTACGCGCCTGATTCTGCCTACCACCGCTCAGTCAGATACTTGTATGCTTGTATGCTCAGTCAGATTATATGCAACACAGGACACGCTAGATAATATCTAGTAATATCATCAACCATGTGTAGTTAACTAGTGATTATGATTGATTGTTTTTTATAAGATAAGTTTAATGCTAGCTAGCAACTTACCTTGGCTTACTGCATTCGTTTAAGAGGCAGTCTCCTTGTGGAGTGCAACGAGAGAGAGGCAGGTCGTTATTGCGTTGGACTAGTTAACTGTAAGGTTGCAAGATTGGCTCCCCCGAGCTGACAAGGTGAAAATCTGTCATTCTGCCCCTGACCAAGGCAGTTAACCCACCGTTCCTAGGCCGTCATTGAAAATAAGAATGTGTTCTTAACTGACTTGCCTAGTTAAATAAAGGTATACAAAATATATATATATTTTTTTAAATCAGCGCCCAAAAATACAGATTTCCGATTGTTATGAAAACTTGAAATCGGCCCAAATTAATCGGCCATTCCGATTAATCGGTCGACCTCTAATCTAGACAGTATCATGGTTTGAACAGCTGGCTGGCTGTAGTTCTATACACTGTCAGTCAGGAAACACACACTTATTTTGGGGGGGGGGGGTTTAGATGTGATTTCATTATTCCATCACATTTTGTCCTATTCAGGAACACACAAAACCCAAAAATATCTTTATGCGTTTCGACTCTACATTTCTAATCATCCACATGAAGTATTCCTAATCATCCACATGAAGTATTCCTAATCATCCACATGAAGTATTCCTAATCATCCACATGAAGTATTCCTAATCATCCATGTAAACTTTTTTTGTCCCAGGACTTCTATAAATGCTCTTTGTTTGACATGAAAGGCTATTTATTTGTTTTTGCCCTGCACCAAAATCTAAATGACAATATTTACAGACCTATAATGTTTACAGTCCTATAATGTTTAAAGTCCTATAATGTTTACAGTCCTATAATGTTTACAGTCCTATAATGTCTACAGTCCTATAATGTTTACAGTCCTATGTCTACAGTCCTATAATGTCTACAGTCCTATAATGTTTACAGTCCTATAATGTTTACAGTCCTATAATGTCTACAGTCCTATAATGTTTACAGTCCTATAATGTCTACAGTCCTATAATGTCTACAGTCCTATAATGTTTACAGTCCTATAATGTTTACAGACCTATAATGTTTACAGTCCTTTAATGTTTACAGTCCTATAATGTCTACAGTCCTATAATGTTTACAGTCCTATAATGTCTACAGGCCTATAATGTCTACAGTCCTATAATGTCTACAGGCCTATAATGTCTACAGGCCTATAATGTCTGAAGGCCTATAATGTCTACAGGTGTGTAACGTCTACAGACCTATAATGTCTACAGGCCTATAATGTTGACATGCCTACGAAATTCAGAGATTGAAAACCCTTTGTGTTTTTTCTCCTTTTTGGAAATGACTTTGCTTTCGGTGCCTTGTCCAAAGACCTAAATTAAGATCTATATTTAAATACATTCTCTCTCCACGTATGGTCAGTGACCGCCGGCAGCCTGATATGCCCCAGGCATATGAGATAAAAGCATGTGTATAGTGAGGTGACTAACTAGCTCGTCCTTGGGCCATGCAATGAGAGAGAGAGAGAGAGAGAGAGCGAGAGAGAGAGAGAGAGAGAGAGAGAGAGAGCGAGAGAGAGAGAGAGAGAGAGAGAGAGAGAGAGAGAGAGAGAGAGAGAGAGATTTAAAAATGTAGGTGTGTGATAGCTGTAGTACTACCTCTGTCTGGCTGACAATGGGGGTATATCTCTCATCTCTCGCCAGGCAGTCACACAGCGACAGAAGAACCTCATGGGGAGAATTGACTCGGGGACGGAGTGTATGCAGGGGTTTTCAATCTTCAGGCAAATTCATCTGAATATAGGACCTGGTTTATTGCCTTATTTGGGCTGTGTTCTGTATGCAAATGAAGGGAGGGAGGGGTTGAGAGTTGTAGAGGTGATGGGGGAGGGGTAAGGGAAGAGGGGGGGGGCGCACTTAGGGTATATGCATAGACCCAGGACTAGAAGCATGTTACAGCCTCGGGGGGAGGGAAGGAGGAGGGGGGAGGAGTAGAGACCCAGGGGAAAGGGTGTGTGGGGTAATGGTGGCTGGGGGGGGGGGGGGGGGGGGGGGGGGAGTATCAAGTCCCCAGGTGGACAAAGCCTCCAAAAGCCCCCTAGCCACCCCAGCCCCAGCCCTGTCCCTACTCCTATAACCCCAGACCCCCATACCCCCATATCCCCACACCCCATACTCCCAGCCCCAGCCCTATCCCTACTCCTATACCCCCAGACCTCTAGACCCCCATACCCCCATATCCCCATACCCCATACCCCCAGCCCCAGCCCCATCCCTACTCCTATACCCCCAGACCCCCATACCCCCAGACCCCTAGACCCCCATACCCCACACCCCATACCCCCAGACCCCCAGACCCCATACTCCCACACACCATACCCCCACACCTTATACCCCCCAGACCCCTAGACCGCCAGACCCCCACACACCCAGACCCCTAGACCCCCACACCCCCATACCCCCACACCCCATACCCCCATGCCCCATAAACACACTCCTATATCCTCAGACCCCATACCCCCAGACCCCTAGACCCCCATACCCCCATACCCCCACACCCCATACACCCAGACCCCATACCCCCATATCCCCATGCCCCATAAACACACTCCCATACCCCTTATGTTATTTAGAGCTTACCGTCTATGCCTTCCTCTCCCTCCTTGCAGCAATAACTGCATTAGCCCTCATCACAATCTCTCCAATTATGCAAACTGATCTGTGTGTTTAATAATTGTCCTCTTCAGATGCATTCAATTCAATTCAAATGGGAGTAGAATAGATTTTTTTGTAAGATATTAGCAGATTATTTTGAGTGCCCCCTAATTTTAATCGATTTGAATAATGGTTATTCATGTGATATTTTTCCTCATGTCACACTGTAATAGTACAGGCAGCGAGGCACGACTGGACACAACCCTCAGGGAGATGTAGGATAACTGTCCGGTGAAAGATATGCGTAGATATTACAACATGCTAGAGGAGTTTGATAAGACGAGTCTGCTCCAGCATAATTTAACACCATGTTTACCTGAATTAAAATCAGTCGAACTTACAACAAAGGATGTCAATAACCATCACAAACGCTTTCTACTATTCTGCTTAGGGTATACAACTAATGGCATTGTTCCTGTTGCACCAACTTATTGATTTCATCTAACATCTTACTTATGTATAAACTGTGCTTTTATGACTAGCCTCCAGAATGCCTCTCGCCCAGCAGTCACCATCACTTAAGGTTAAAAGAACACGATGGATATCGCTCAATAGATAGGATATATGATCTGTCAGGCAGTTCAAATATTTTAAACAGTGGAACATTGGCTACGTTGATCCTCCTAAATTTATTAATATTTAACAGGTGGCTCTTATGCATGTACACTGAAGATACCGGTCCAATTTCATTAAGGCCATTTGTCAATCTGGCCCTCATACCATCACGGTCACCTAATCATCCTCAGCTTAAAATTGGCTCATTCATTCCTCCTCCTCTCCATTCCCCAGGTTTTGCTGTAAATGAGAATGTGTTCTCAGTCAAATTACCTGGTAAAAATAAGGGTTAAATAAAATCAAATAAAAATTCCTCTGGGTGGAGGGTACTGGTCTGGTCCTATGGGCCTGTAGAGACCAGGGACAGAGACACTTGGAGAGGACAGGAGACAACTGTCAGGACTGTGCAGACCAGGGACAGAGACACTTGGAGAGGACAGGAGACAACTGTCAGGACTGTGCAGACCAGGGACAGAGACACTTGGAGAGGACAGGAGACAACTGTCAGGACTGTGCAGACCAGGGAAAGAGACACTTGGAGAGGACAGGAGACAACTGGCAGGACTGTAGAGACCAGGGATGGAGACACTTGGAGAGGACAGGAGACAACTGTCAGGACTGTGCAGACCAGGGAAGGAGACACTTGGAGAGGACAGGAGACAACTGGCAGGACTGTGCAGACCAGGGATGGAGACACTTGGAGAGGACAGGAGACAACTGTCAGGACTGTAGAGACCAGGGATGGAGACACTTGGAGAGGACAGGAGACAACTGTGAGGCCTGTTGAAACCAGGGATGGAGACACTTGGAGAGTGTCAAGGGACAACTCTCAACACCTGTGTGATCAAGTGGGAGAAACCACACAAAGGTATATTGATGTAGAGATGGCTGCCATTTTATTGGCTCTTAACCAACCTTGCTATTTTCTTTGTTGTTTCGCATTGCTTGTAATTTATTTAGTGCATAATGTTGCTGCTACCGTTTTTTATGACCGCAAATACCTTCTGGATATCAGAACAGCCATTTCTCACCTTGAATTGGATGAAGTCTCTAGGTTTTGCTCGCCTTAGGTAGAGTATCTCATGATAAGCTGTAGACCACACTATTTACCAAGAGAGTTTTCATCTATATTTTTCAGAGCTGTCTATTTACCACCTCAAACCAATGCTCGCCATAAGCAAATAGGAAAACGCTCATCCAGAGGCGGAACTCCTAGTGGCCGGGGACTTTAATGCAGGGAAACTCAAATCCGTTTTACCTAATTTCTACCATCATGTTAAATGTGCAACCAGAGGGAAAAAAACTAGACCCCTTTACTCTACACACAGAGACGTGTACAAAGCTCTCCCACGCCCTCCATTTGGCAAATATGCAATCTACTGCAAAGATAGCCTGCAGAGTTCTGTCCTACTATCCAGGTCTGTACCCAAACAATTTGAACTTCTACTTTTAAAAATCCACCTCTCTAAAAACAAGTCTCTCACCGTTGCCGCCTGCTATAGACTACCCTCTGCCCCCAGCTGTGCTCTGGACACCATATGTGAACTGATTGCCCCCCATCTATCTTCAGAGCTTGTGCTGCTAGGCGACCTAAACTGGAACATGCTTAACACCCCAGCCATCCTACAATCTAAACTTGATGCCCTCAACCTCACACAAATTATCAATGAGCCTACCAGGTACCTCCCCAAAGCCTTAAACACGGGCACCCTCATAGATATCATCCTAACCAACTTGCCCTCTAAATACACCTCTGCTGTTTTCAACCAAGATCTCAGCGATCACTGCTTCATTGCCTGCATCCGTAATGGGTCAGCGGTCAAACGACCTCCACTCATCACTGTAAAACGCTCCCTGAAACACTTCAGCGAGCAGGCCTTTCTAATCAACCTGGCCAGGGTATCCTGGAAGGATATTGATCTCATCCCGTCAGTAGAGGATGCCTGGATATTTTTTAAAAATGCCTTCCTAACCATCTTAAATAAACATGCCCCATTCAAGAAATTTAGAACCAGGAACAGATATAGCCCATGGTTCTCCCCAGACCTGACTGCCCTTAACCACCACAAAAACATTCTATTTCGTTCTGCATTAGCATCGACCAGCCCCCGTGACATGCAGCTGTTCAGGGAAGCTAGAAACCATTATACACAGGCAGTTAGCAAAGCCAAGGCTAGCTTTTTCAAGCAGAAATTTGCTTCCTGCAACACTAACTCAAAAAAGTTCTGGGACACTGTAAAGTCCATGGAGAATAAGAACACCTCCTCCCAGCTGCCCACTGCACTGAAGATAGGAAACACTGAAACCACTGATAAATCCACCATAATTGAGAATTTCAATAAACATTTTTCTACTGCTGGCCATGCTTTCCACCTGGCTACTCCTACCCCGGTCAACAGCACTGCACCCCCCACAGCAACTCGCCCAAGCCTTCCCCATTTCTCCTTCTCCCAAATCCGTTCAGCTGATGTTCTGAATGAGCTGCAAAATCTGGACCCCTACAAATCAGCCGGGCTAGACAATCTGGACCCTTTCTTTCTAAAATTATCTGCAGAAATTGTTGCCACCCCTATTACTAGCCTGTTCAATCTCTCTTTCGTGTCGTCTGAGATTCCCAAAGATTGGAAAGCAGCTGCGGTCATCCCCCTCTTCAAAGGGGGTGACACTCTTGACCCAAACTGCTACAGACCTATATCTATCCTACCATGCCTTTCTGAGGTCTTCGAAAGCCAAGTCAACAAACAGATTACCGACCATTTCGAATCTCACCATACCTTCTCTGCTATGCAATCTGGTTTCAGAGCTGGTCATGGGTGCACCTCAGCCACGCTCAAGGTCCTAAATGATATCTTAACCGCCATCGATAAGAAACATTACTGTGCAGCCGTATTCATTGATCTGGCCAAGGCTTTCGACTCTGTCAATCACCACATCCTCATCGGCAGACTCGACAGCCTTGGTTTCTCAAATGATTGCCTCGCCTGGTTCACCAACTACTTCTCTGATAGAGTTCAGTGTGTCAAATCGGAGGGTCTGCTGTCCGGACCTCTGGCAGTCTCTATGGGGGTGCCACAGGGTTCAATTCTTGGACCGACTCTCTTCTCTGTATACATCAATGAGGTCGCTCTTGCTGCTGGTGAGTCTCTGATCCACCTCTACGCAGACGACACCATTCTGTATACTTCTGGCCCTTCTTTGGACACTGTGTTAACAACCCTCCAGGCAAGCTTCAATGCTATACAACTCTCCTTCCGTGGCCTCCAATTGCTCTTAAATACAAGTAAAACTAAATGCATGCTCTTCAACCGATCGCTACCTGCACCTACCCGCCTGTCCAACATCACTACTCTGGACGGCTCTGACTTAGAATATGGGGACAACTACAAATACTTAGGTGTCTGGTTAGACTGTAAACTCTCCTTCCAGACCCATATCAAACATCTCCAATCCAAAGTTAAATCTAGAATTGGCTTCCTATTTCGCAACAAAGCATCCTTCACTCATGCTGCCAAACATACCCTTGTAAAACTGACCATCCTACCAATCCTCGACTTTGGCTATGTCATTTACAAAATAGCCTCCAATACCCTACTCAACAAATTGGATGCAGTCTATCACAGTGCAATCCGTTTTGTCACCAAAGCCCCATATACTACCCACCATTGCGTCCTGTACGCTCTCGTTGGCTGGCCCTCGCTTCATACTCGTCGCCAAACCCACTGGCTCCATGTCATCTACAAGACCCTGCTAGGTAAAGTCCCCCCTTATCTCAGCTCGCTGGTCACCATAGCATCTCCCACCTGTAGCACACGCTCCAGCAGGTATATCTCTCTAGTCACCCCCAAAACCAATTATTTCTTTGGCCGCCTCTCCTTCCAGTTCTCTGCTGCCAATGACTGGAACGAACTACAAAAATCTCTGAAACTGGAAACACTTATCTCCCTCACTAGCTTTAAGCACCAACTGTCAGAGCAGCTCACAGATTACTGCACCTGTACATAGCCCACCTATAATTTAGCCCAAACAACTACCTCTTTCCCTACTGTATTTAATTAATTAATTTATTTTGCTCCTTTGCACCCCATTATTTTTATTTTGACTATGCACTTTGCACATTCTTCCATTGCAAATCTACCATTCCAGTGTTTTACTTGCTATATTGTATTTACTTTGCCTCCATGGCCTTTTTTTTGTCTTTACCTCCCTTATCTCACCTCATTTGCTCACATCGTATTTAGACCTGTTTATACTGTATTATTGACTGTATGTTTGTTTTACTTCATGTGTAACTCTGTGTCGTTGTATGTGTCGAACTGCTTTGCTTTATCTTGGCTAGGTCGCAATTGTAAATGAGAACTTGTTCTCAACTTGCCTACCTGGTTAAATAAAGGTGAAATAAATAAAATAAATAAAATATGACCATAATTATATCCTCCTGAATCCTGCTTACAAGCTGAAACTAAATCAGGAAGCACCAGTGACTTGGTCAATAAAAAAGTGGTTAGATGAAGCAGATGCTAAGCTACATGACTTCTTTGCTAGCACAGACTGGAATATGTTCCAGGATTCTTCCGATGGAATTGAGGAGTACACCACATCAGTCACTGGCTTCATCAATAAGTGGATGACGTCATCGCCACAGTGACTGTACGTACATACCCCAACCAGAAGCCATGGATTACAGGCAACATCCACACTGAGCTAAAGGGTAGAGCTGTCTGTGCTAGCAAAATAGTCCTGTAGCTTAGCATCTGCTTCATTTGACCACTTTTAATTGACAGAGTCACTGGTGCTTCCTGCATTTTCCTATTTCAAGGAGCGGGACTCTAACCAGGAAGGTTATAAGAAATCCCGCTATGCACTCTGACGAACCATCAAACAGGCAAAGCATCAATAAAATACAAATCGTAATACACTGGCTCTGACCCTCGTCGGATGTGGCAGGGCCTGCAAACTATTACAGACTACAAAGGGAAGCACAGCTGAGAGCTTACCAGTGACACGAGCCTACCAGATGAGCTAAATTACTTCTATGCTCGCTTCGAGGCAAGTAACACTGAAACATGCATGAGAGCATCAGCTGTTCTGGAATACTGTGTGATCACGCTCTCACTAGCCGATGTGAGTAAGACCTTTAAACAGGTCAACATTCACAAAGCCGCAGGGCCAGACGGATTACCATGACGTGTACTCCGAGCATGCGCTGACCAACTGGCAAGCGTCTTCACTGACATTTTCAACCTCCCTATCTGAGTCTGTAATATCAACATGTTTCAAGCAGACCACCATAGTCCCTGTGCCTAGAACACTAAGGTAACCTGTCAAAATGACTGCTATGACCCGTAGCACTCATGTCTGTAGCCATGAAAAGCTTTGAAAGGCTGGTCATGGTTCACATCAACACCATTATCCAAGAAATCCTAGACTCACAGCAATTTGTATACCACCCCAACAGATCCACAGATGATGCAATCTCTATTGCACTCCACACTGCCCTTTCCTACCTGGACAAAAGGAACACCTACTATGTGAGAATGCTATTCATTGAGCTGAGGACCCTGGAACTAAACACCTCCCTCTGCAACTGGATCCTGGACATCCTGATGGGCCGCCCCCAGGTGGTAAGGGTAGGTAACACACTGATCCTCAACACAGGGGCCCCTCAGGGGTGTGTACCTCAGTCCCCTCCTGTAGTCTCCGTACACTCACGGCCAGGCACGACTCTAACACCATCATTACATTTACCAATGACACAATAGTGGTTGGCCTGATCACCGACAACGGCGAGACAGCCTATAGGTAGGAGGTCAGAGACCTGACCATGTGGTGCAAGGACAACAACCTCTCCCTCAACATGATCAAGACAAAGGAGTTGATTTTGGAATGCAGGAAAATGAGGACCGAGCACGCCCCCATTCTCATCGACGGGGTTGTAGTGGCGCAGGTTGAGAGCTTCAAGTTCCTTGGCGTCCACATCACCAACAAACTAAAAGGGTCCAAGCACACCAAGACAGTCGTGAAGAGGGCACAACAAAACCTATTCCACCTCAGGAGACTGAAAAGATTTTGCATGGGTCCTCAGATCCTCAAAAGGTTTTACAGCTGCACCATCGAGAGCTGGTTGCATCACTGCCTGGTATGGCAATTGCTCGGCCTCTGACTGCAAGGCACTACAGAAGATAGTACATACGGTCCAGTACATCACCGGGGCTAAGCTTCCTGCCATCCAGGACCTCTATACCAGGAGTTGTCAGAGGAAGGCCCTGAAAATTGTCTGACTCCAGCCAGCCTAGTCATAGACTGTTCTAATCATCTAATCAAATGGCTACCCAGACTATTTGCATTGCCCCCCCCCATCTCCTGGAACACTGCTGCTACTCTCTGTAAAAATCTATGCATTGTCACTTTAATAGCTCTACCTATATGTACATATTACCTCAATTACCTCAACTAACCGGTGCCCGCACACATTGACTCTGTACCAATAGCCCTTGTATATAGCCTCGCTATTGTTATTTTACTGCTGCTCTTTAATTATTTGTTATTTTATCTAGATTTTGTTGTATTTTTCTTGAACTGCATTGTTGGTTAAGGGCTTGCAAGTAAGCATTTCACTGTTTTCGGCGCGTGTGACTAATAAAGTTTGATTCGATTTTGATCTTGAGATTTTAATATCAACGAAGACTATATTGTTCCGCTGTATCATTTTGAGGATCTCTGTGAGCTATATCAACAATGTCCAGTGCAGTCATGTAGGATGACGTTGAAACCTCACTTGTATCATTCAGAGAAAGATTCTCCTGATTTGGACAGAGAATTAATGCATTCCACTCTTCATCTCCCCAATGGTATGAACCAGATGATCAGCTGTAATGTTTCAATACGAAACACGATGAATTAGGCTGTCTTTTGAGTCCACATGTCCTTGTTGTTACAATGCTGAAATGAAATCAGCTAAACTAAGAAATAGGAGTCAATAGAACTGCCAATTTCCCATGGATCAGTTTGTGTCTTTCACCAGTGTATAGTATAGTCCATCTAAATGTGTTGCATTGTACAAGACTACTACTGCTACATGAAAACTCTATTTGCTGCCTGCTGAACATCTGGCCTCTTGTTTCATTTCCTGTGACTGTACGTCTCCTCTCCTAAAGGCAGGGCATCTGAAATGGGACATTTTAACAACCTCTTATTCCCTCTCTCTCTCTACTGCACCATGTCCCTTTCTGCACTTAAGTGTCATTTTCCTTCCAAACCTCAATTACCAATTTGTCTTTGTGGCACGGGGTAATTTATCCGTTTCAAGGCAGGCAGAGGAGCTTTTTTTGTATTTTTTTACGATATGCTAAATGCACTAAAGGGTAGCGTTTTTCACATCACATGGCTATTTTCACTATGTCTAATTTCATGGTTTTGATGGCGAGTGACTGACTCTGTGTCTGAGGAACTGTGGCTGAGTTCTCATTGGAGCGCTATTCCCTTTACCTTTGACCAGAGTCATGGGCCCTGGTATAAAGTAGTGCACTATATAGGGAATTGGGTTCTATAAGGCTCTGGTTAAAGTAGTGCACTATATAGGGAAAAGGGTTCTATAGGGCCCTGGTCTAAATGAGTGTACTAAGTAGGGTGCCATTTAGGATATACAGTATATATATATATATATATATATATATATATATATATTGTATGTGTAATGTTTACTGTTAATTTTTATTGTTTATTTCACTTTATATATTGACTTTATATATTATCTACCTCACTTGCTTTGGCAATGTTAACACATGTTTCCCATGCCAATACAGCCCTTGAATTGAAATTGAATTGAAAGAGAGAGAGAGAGAGAGAGAGAGAGAGAGAGAGAGAGAGAGAGAGAGAGAGAGAGAGAGAGAGAGAGAGAGAGAGAGAGAGAGAGAGAGAGAGAGAGAGAGAGAGAGAGAGAGAGAGAGAGAGAGAGAGAGAGAGAGAGAGAGAGAGAGAGAGAGAGAGAGAGAGAGAGAGACATATCTCATCCTGGAAAATACATCTGCCTTTGGCCTAAAGAGCAGGAACCCAGACTTCATCAAAGAAATCGGAAATACAGACATTGCCATCTTACAAGAAACATGGTATAGAGGAGATGGACCCACTGGTTGCCCTCTAGGTTACAGAGAGTTGGTAGTCCCATCCACCAAACTACCAGGTGTGAAACATGGAAGGGACTCAGGGGGTATGCTAATTTGGTATAGTGCAGACCTAACCCACTCCATTAAATTGGTCAAAACAGGAACATTTTACATCTGGCTAGAAATTTACAAGGAAATTATCTCCTCATGTGTGCTACCTATATTCACCCAATAGAATCCCCATACTTTAACAACTACAGCTTCTCCATCCTAGAGGAGAAGATCAACCATTTCCAGACCCAGGGACATGTACTAGTCTGTGGTAACTGACACCCTCAGCACACAAGGGGACAAACACCTATCTGGAGGTGACAGCATTCCCTCCCAAATATGCTATGACTATGACAAAACAACCAACAAAAACGGGTCACAACTCCTGCAGATTTGTCGCACGGTGGGTCTGTACATATTCATTGGTAGGCTTCAAGGGGACTCCTACGGTAGGACAACTTCCTGGACAAAAATATTCACTGTAACAGTGAAGGTGTAGACTTGGCAGTAGAAAACCGGAAACAGTATACTTAACCTCTCAGCTTCCCTATCAAATCTAAAAATGTGAAGCAGACAAGCAAAGAAAGATAACAACAATGACAAATGGTTTGATGAAGAATGCAAAAACCCATAAAAGAAATTGAGAAACCTGTCCAACCAAAAACAAAGAGAACCAGAAAACCTGTGCCTATGGCTTCACTATGGTGAATCACTAAAATTATGCAGAAGTACACTATGGAAAAAGAAGGAACAGCAGGTCAGATATCAGCTCACTGTAATTGAAGAATGCATAGAATCTAACCACTTCTGGGAAAATTGGAACACACTAAACAAACAACAACACGAAGAGTTATCTATCCAAAACAGAGATGTATGGATAAACCACTTCTCCAATCCTTTTGGATCTATAACAAAGAACAAGCAGCAAAAACACATACATTATTAAATACAAATCTTAGAATCCACTTTAAAAGACTACCAGAACCCACTGGATTCTCCAATTACCTTGAATGAACTACAGGATAAAATAAAAACCCTCCAACACAAAATATACAGACCACAAACTCCAATTGGCCATACTTAAACTATTTAACATCATCCCCAGCTCTGGCATCTTCCCCAATATTTGGAAACCAAGGACTGATCACACCAATCCACAAAAGTGGAGACAAATTTGACCCCAATAACGTCCGTGGGATATGCATCAACAGCAACCTTGGGAAAATCCTCAGCATTATCATTAACAGCAGACTTGTACATTTCCTCAGTGAAAACAATGTACTGAGCAACTGTCAAATTGTTTTTGTTTTTACCAAATTACCGTACAACAGACCATGTATTTACCCTGCCCACCCTAATTCACAAGCAAACAAACTAGAACAAAGGCAAAGTCTTGTCATGCTTTGTTGATTTCAAAAAATATTTTGACTAAATTTGGTATGAGGGTCTGCTATACAAATTGATGAAAAGTGGTGTTGGGGGAAAAACTTACAACATTTTATTTTTTAACTAGGCAAGTCAGTTAAGACCAAATTCTTATTTTCAATGATGGCCTAGGAACAGTGGGTTAACTGCCGGTTCAGAACGACAGATTTGTACCTTGTCAGCTCAGGGATTTGAACTTGCAACCTTCTGGTTACTAGTCCAACGCTCTAACCACAAGGCTACCCTGTCTCCCCAATTATAAAATCCATGTACACAAACAAAAACTGTGCGGTTAAAATTGGAAAAAAACACATACATTTCGTTCCACAGGGCCGGGGGGTGAGACAGGGATGTAAGCTTAAGTCCCACCCTCTTCAACATATACTGTATATCAACGAATTGGTGTGGGTACCAGAACAGTCTGCAGCACCTGGCCTCACTCTGCTAGAATCTGAAGTCAAATGTCTACTGTTTTTTGATAATCTGGTGCTTCTGTCCCCAACCAAGGAGCATCTAGATCTTCTGCGCAGATTCTGTTAGACCTGGGCCCTGACATTAAATCCCAACCAAGAATTCACAAAATGGAACAAACACCGAATTGAGACTCTGCATGCTGAATTCGCTGATACCCGCTAATTGTCAACATCCTGAAAAGAGCCGTTAAATTCTATAACCACGTAAAAGGAAGCAAGTCCCAAACCTTCCATAACAAAGCCATCACCTACAGTACAGAGAGATTAACCTGGAGAAGAGTCCTCTAAGCAAGCTGGTGCTGGGGCTCTGTTCACAAACACAAACAGACCCCACAGAGATTGGGAGTCCCATAGGGCGGCGGACAATCGGCCCAGCGTCGTCCACGTCAGGGAGGGTTTGGCTAGGTTAGGCCGTCATTGTAAATAAGAATTTGTTCTTGACTGACATGCCTAGTTAAATAGAGGTTAAATCAAATGAGATAAAAACATCACAGCAGCAACATTTGTGACCTGTTACCATCAGAACAGGGCAACTAGTGAACAACAAACACAAATGAAAAAACATGTTTCTTTATTTTCCCTTTCGTACTTGAACTATTTGCACATACTTGCAACACTGTATATAAACACAATATGACCATCATCATATGACACTTCTTTATTCTTCCGGAACTTTTGTGAGTGTAATATTTACTGTTCATTTTTTGATTATTTCACTTTTGTTTATTACTTGCTATGGCAATGTAAACGCATTATTCCCATGCCAATGAAGCCCTTAAATTGAATTGAACTGAAATTGAAAAGAGGGAGAGAGAGAGAGTGAAAGAAGAAAAATATAGTGTTTATGTGTGTGAAGGGTAGTGGGGGTTTCTCTCACCTGCTGCTGTCAGGATCACCAGGCATCTCAAGTTGTGTCAGGGTCACTAGGTCTCAGGTTGTGTGTCAGGGACACCAGGTCTCAGGATGTGTCAGGGGCACTAGGTCTCAGGTTGTGTCAGGGTCACCAGGTCTCAGGTTGTGTCAGGGACATCAGGTCTCAGGTTGTGTCAGGGTCACCATGTCTCTCAGGTTGTGTCAGGGTCACTAGGTCTCTCAGGTTGTGTCAGGGTCACTAGGTCTCTCAGGTTGTGTCAGAGTCACTAGGTCTCTCAGGTTGTGTCAGGGTCACTAGGTCTCAGGTTGTGGCAAGGTCACCAGGTCTCAGGTTGTGGCAGGGTCACCAGGTCTCAGGTTGTGTCAGGTTCACCAGGTCTCAGGTTTTGTCAGGGTCACCAGGTCTCTCAGGTTGTGTCAGGGTCACCAGGATTCAGGTTGTGTCAGGGACACCAGGTCTCAGGTTGTGTAGGGGATACCAGTTCTCAAGTTGTGGCAGGGTCACCAGGTCTCAGGTTGTGTCAGGGTCACCAGGTTTCAGGTTGTGTCAGAGTCACTAAGTCTCAGATTGTGTCAGGTTCACCAGGTCTCAGGTTGTGTCAGGGTCACCAGGTCTCAGGTTGTGTCAGGGACACCAGGTTTCAGGTTGTGTCAGGGACAACAGGCCTCAGGTTGTGTCAGGTTCACCAGGTCTCAGGTTGTGTCAGGGTCACCAGGTCTCAGGTTGTGTCAGGGACAACAGGTCTCAGGTTGTGGCAGGGTCACCAGGTGTCAGGCTGTGTCAGGGTCACAGGGTCTCAGGATGTGTCAGGGGCACAAGGTCTCAGGTTGTGTCAGGGTCACTAGGTCTCAGGTTGTGTCAGGGTCACCAGGTCTCTCAGGTTATGTCAGGGTCACTAGGTCTCTCAGGTTGTGTCAGGGTCACTAGGTCTCTGGTTGTGTCAGGGTCACTAGGTCTCAGGTTGTGTAAGGGTCACCAGGTCTCAGGTTGTGTAAGGGACACCGGGTCTCAGGTTGTGGCAGGGTCACAAGGTCTCAGGTTGTGGCACGGTCACCAGGTGTCAGGCTTTGTCAGGGTCACAGGGTCTCAGGATGTGTCAGGATCACCAGGTCTCAGGTTGTGGCAGGGTCACAAGGTCTCTCAGGTTGTGTCAGGGTCACCAGGTTTCAGGTTGTGTCAGGGACACCAGGTCTCAGGTTGTGTCGGGGACACCAGGTCTCAGGTTGTGGCAGGGTCACCAGGTCTCAGGTTGTGGCAGGGTCACCAAGTCTCAGGTTGTGTCTGGGTCACCAGGTTTCAGGTTGTGTCAGGGTCAACAGGTCTTTCAGGCTGTGTCAGGGTCACCAGGTCTCAGGTTGTGTCAGGGTCAATAGGTCGATCAGGTTGTGTCAGGGTCACCAGGTCTCTCAGGTTGTGTCAGAGTCACAAGGTCTCTCAGGTTGTGTCAGGGACAACAGGTCTCAGGTTGTGTCAGGGTCACCAGGTGTCAGGCTGTGTCAGGGTCTCAGGGTCTCAGGATGTGTCAGGGGCACTAGGTATCAGGTTGTGTCAGGGTCACCAGGTCTCAGGTTGTGTCAGGGTCACTAGGTCTCAGGTTGTGTCAGGTTCACCAGGTCTCAGGTTTTGTCAGGGTCACCAGGTCTCTCAGGTTGTGTCAGGGTCACCAGGTCTCAGGTTGTGTCAAGGTCACCAGGTTTCAAGTTGTGTCAGGGACACCAGGTCTCAGGTTGTGTCGGGGACACCAGGTCTCAGGCTGTGGCAAGGTCACCAGGTCTCAGGTTGTGGCAGGGTCACCAGGTCTCAGGTTGTGTCAGGGTCACCAGGTTTCAGGTTGTGTCAGGGTCACCAGGTCTCTCAGGTTGTGTCAGGGTCAATAGGTCGCTCAGGTTTTGTCAGGGTCACTAGGTCTCTCAGGTTGTGCCAGAGTCACCAGGTCTCTCAGGTTGTGTCAGGGTCACTAGGTCTCAGGTTGTGTCAGGGTCACTAGGTCTCAGATTGTGTCAGGTTCACCAGGTCTCAGGTTTTGTCAGGGTCACCAGGTCTCAGGTTGTGTCGGGGACACCAGGTCTCAGGTATGTTTGCAAGCTCACCAGGTCTCAGGTTGTGGCAGGGTCACCAGGTCTCAGGTTGTGTCAGGTTCACCAGGTCTCAGGTTTTGTCAGGGTCACCAGGTCTCTCAGGTTGTGTCAGGGTCACCAGGATTCAGGTTGTGTCAGGGACCCCAGGTCTCAGGTTGTGTCGGGGATACCAGGTCTCAAGTTGTGGCAGGGTCACCAGGTCTCAGGTTGTGTCAGGGTCACCAGGTTTCATGTTGTGGCAGGGTCACCAGGTCTCAGGTTGTGTCAGGGTCACCAGGTTTCAGGTTGTGTCAGGGTCACTAAGTCTCAGGTTGTGTCAGGTTCACCAGGTCTCAGGTTGTGTCAGGGTCACCAGGTCTCAGGTTGTGTCAGGGACACCAGGTTTTAGGTTGTGTCAGTAACAACAGGTCTCAGGTTGTGTCAGGTTCACCAGGTCTCAGGTTGTGTCAGGTTCACCAGGTCTCAGGTTGTGTCAGGGTCACCAGGTCTCAGGTTGAGTCAGGGACACCAGGTTTCAGGTTGTGTCAGGGACAACAGGTCTCAGGTTGTGTCAGGGTCACCAGGTGTCAGGCTGTGTAAGGGTCTCAGGGTCTCAGGATGTGTCAGGGGCACTAGGTCTCAGGTTGTGTCAGGGTCACCAGGTCTCTCAGGCTGTGTCAGGGTCACTAGGTCTCAGATTGTGTCAGGTTCACCAGGTCTCAGGTTTTGTCAGGGTCACCAGGTCTCTCAGGTTGTGTCAGGGTCACCAGGATTCAGCTTGTGTCAGGGACACCAGGTCTCAGGTTGTGTCGGGGACACCAGGTCTCAGGTATGTTTGCAAGGTCACCAGGTCTCAGGTTGTGGCAGGGTCACCAGGTCTCAGGTTGTGTCAGGTTCACCAGGTCTCAGGTTTGTCAGGGTCACCAGGTCTCTCAGGTTGTGTCAGGGTCACCAGGATTCAGGTTGTGTCAGGGACCCCAGGTCTCAGGTTGTGTCGGGGATACCAGGTCTCAAGTTGTGGCAGGGTCACCAGGTCTCAGGTTGTGTCAGGGTCACCAGGTTTCAGGTTGTGGCAGGGTCACCAGGTCTCAGGTTGTGTCAGGGTCACCAGGTTTCAGGTTGTGTCAGGGTCACTAAGTCTCAGGTTGTGTCAGGTTCACCAGGTCTCAGGTTGTGTCAGGGTCACCAGGTCTCAGGTTGTGTCAGGGACACCAGGTTTTAGGTTGTCAGGGACAACAGGTCTCAGGTTGTGTCAGGTTCACCAGGTCTCAGGTTGTGTCAGGTTCACCAGGTCTCAGGTTGTGTCAGGGTCACCATGTCTCAGGTTGTGTCAGGGACACCAGGTTTCAGGTTGTGTCAGGGACAACAGGTCTCAGGTTGTGGCAGGGTCACCAGGTGTCAGGCTGTGTCAGGGTCACAGGGTCTCAGGATGTGTCAGGGGCACTAGGTCTCAGGTTGTGTCAGTGTCACCAGGTCTCAGGTTGTGTCAGGGTCACCAGGTCTCTCAGGTTGTGTCAGGGTCACTAGGTCTCTCAGGTTGTGTCAGGGTCACTAGGTCTCTGGTTGTGTCAGGGTCACTAGGTCTCAGGTTGTGTAAGGGTCACCAGGTCTCAGGTTGTGTAAGGGACACCAGGTCTCAGGTTGTGGCAGGGTCACAAGGTTTCTCAGGTTGTGTCAGGGACAACAGGTCTCAGGTTGTGGCAGGGTCACCAGGTGTCAGGCTTTGTCAGGGTCACAGGGTCTCAGGATGTGTCAGGATAACCAGGTCTCAGGTTGTGTCAGGTTCACCAGGTCTCAGGTTGTGTCAGGTTCACCAGGTCTCAGGTTGTGTCAGGGTCACCATGTCTCAGGTTGTGTCAGGGACACCAGGTTTCAGGTTGTGTCAGGGACAACAGGTCTCAGGTTGTGGCAGGGTCACCAGGTGTCAGGCTGTGTCAGGGTCACAGGGTCTCAGGATGTGTCAGGGGCACTAGGTCTCAGGTTGTGTCAGGGTCACCAGGTCTCAGGTTGTGTCAGGGTCACCAGGTCTCTCAGGTTGTGTCAGGGTCACTAGGTCTCTCAGGTTGTGTCAGGGTCACTAGGTCTCTGGTTGTGTCAGGGTCACTAGGTCTCAGGTTGTGTAAGGGTCACCAGGTCTCAGGTTGTGTAAGGGACACCAGGTCTCAGGTTGTGGCAGGGTCACAAGGTTTCTCAGGTTGTGTCAGGGACAACAGGTCTCTGGTTGTGGCAGGGTCACCAGGTGTCAGGCTTTGTCAGGGTCACAGGGTCTCAGGATGTGTCAGGATAACCAGGTCTCAGGTTGTGGCAGGGTCACAAGGTCTCTCAGGTTGTGTCAGGGTCACCAGGTTTCAGGTTGTGTCAGGGACACCAGGTCTCAGGTTGTGTCGGGGACACCAGGTCTCAGGTTGTGGCAGGGTCACCAGGTCTCAGGTTTTGTCAGGGTCACCAGGTCTCAGGTTGTGTCTGGGTCACCAGGTTTCAGGTTGTGTCAGGGTCACCAGGTCTCTCAGGCTGTGTCAGGGTCACCAGGTCTCAGGTTGTGTCAGGGACACCAGGTCTCAGGTTGTGTCAGGGTCACCAGGTCTCTCAGGTTGTGTCAGGGCCAATAGGTCGATCAGGTTGTGTCAGGGTCATTAGGTCTCTCAGGTTGTGTCAGAGTCACTAGGTCTCTCAGGTTGTGTCAGGGACAACAGGTAACAGGTTGTGTCAGGGTCACCAGGTGTCAGGCTGTGTCAGGTTCTCAGGGTCTCAGGTTGTGTCAGGGTCACCAGGTCTCAGGTTGTGTCAGGGACATCAGGTCTCAGGTTGTGTCAGGGTCACCAGGTCTCTCAGGTTGTGTCAGGGTCACCAGGTCTCTCAGGTTGTGGCAGGGTCACTAGGTCTCTCAGGTTGTGTCAGGGTCACTAGGTCTCAGGTTGTGTCAGGGTCACCAGGTCTCTCAGGTTGTGGCAGGGTCACTAGGTCTCTCAGGTTGTGTCAGGTTAACCAGGTCTCAGGTTTTGTCAGGGTCACCAGGTCTCTCAGGTTGTGTCAGAGTCACCAGGTCTCTCAGGTTGTGGCAGGGTCACTAGTTCTCTCAGGTTGTGTCAGGGTCACTAGGTCTCAGGTTGTGTCAGGGTCACCAGGTCTCTCAAGTTGTGGCAGGGTCACTAGGTCTCTCAGGTTGTGTCAGGTTAACCAGGTCTCAGGTTTTGTCAGGGTCACCAGGTCTCTCAGGTTGTGTCAGGGTCACCAGGATTCAGGTTGTGTCTGGGACACCAGGTCTAAGGTTCTGTCGGGGACACCAGGTCTCAGGTTGTGGCAGGGTCACCAGGTCTCAGGTTGTGTCAGGTTCACCAGGTTTCAAGTTGTGTCATGGTCGCCAGGTCTCTCATGCTGTGTCAGGGACACCAGGTCTCTCAGGCTGTGTCAGGGTCACCAGGTCTCAGGTTGTGTCAGGGTCACCAGGATTCAGGTTGTGTCAGGGACACCAGGACTCAGGTTGTGTCAGGGACACCAGGTCTCAGGTTGTGACAGGGTCACCAGTCTCAGGATGTGTCAGGGTCACCAGGTCTCTCAGGTTGTGTCAGGGTCACCAGGTCTCAGGTTGTGTCAGGGTCACCAGGTCTCTCAGGTTGTGTCAGGGACAACAGGTCTCAGGTTGTGGCAGGGTCACCAGGTGTCAGGCTGTGTCAGGGTCACAGGGTCTCAGGTTGTGTCAGGGATACCAGGTCTCAGGTTGTGTCAGGGACACCAGGTCTCAGGTTGTGTCAGGGTCATTAGGTCTCAGGTTGTGTCAGGGTCACTAGGTCTCAGGTTGTGTCAGGGTCACCAGGTCTCAGGTTGTGTCAGGGTCACCAGGTCTCTCAGGTTGTGGCAGGGCCAATCCCTCCCTGTCAGTCCACAATTATATAAATGGAGTTGGTGGTTCTGGGTGTTCTTGGTGGGGGTATATAGACAGTTAGGGCTACTGGGTGGTGGTATATAGATAGGTGGGTGTACTGGGTGGGGGTATATAGATAGGTGGGGTACTGAGTGGGGGAATATAGATAGGTAGGGGTACTGGGTGGGGGTATATAGATAGGTGGGTGTACTAGGTGGGGGTATATAGATAGGTGGGGGTACTGGGTATGGTTGAAGCCCATACATATTTTCCATGCTTGCTGGTCTGGAGCGAGGCTCTGTCAATCAAATCAAATCAAATCAAATCAAATCAAATCAAATTTTATTTGTCACATACACATGGTTAGCAGATGTTAATGCGAGTGTAGCGAAATGCTTGTGCTTCTAGTTCCGACAATGCAGTAATAACCAACAAGTAATCTAACTAACAATTCCAAAACTACTGTCTTGTACACAGTGTAAGGGGATAAAGAATATGTACATAAGGATATATGAATGAGTGATGGTACAGAGCAGCATAGGCAAGATACAGTAGATGGTATCGAGTACAGTATGTACAAATGAGATGAGTATGTAAACAAAGTGGCATAGTTTAAAGTGGCTAGTGATACATGTATTACATAAGGATACAGTCGATGATATAGAGTACAGTATATACGTATGCATATGAGATGAATAATGTAGGGTAAGTAACATTATATAAGGTAGCATTGTTTAAAGTGGCTAGTGATATATTTACATCATTTCCCATCAATTCCCATTATTAAAGTGGCTGGAGTTGAGTCAGTGTCAGTGTGTTGGCAGCAGCCACTCAATGTTAGTGGTGGCTGTTTAACAGTCTGATGGCCTTGAGATAGAAGCTGTTTTTCAGTCTCTCGGTCCCAGCTTTGATGCACCTGTACTGACCTCGCCTTCTGGATGATAGCGGGGTGAACAGGCAGTGGCTCGGGTGGTTGATGTCCTTGATGATCTTTATGGCCTTCCTGTGACATCGGGTGGTGTAGGTGTCCTGGAGGGCAGGTAGTTTGACCCCGGTGATGCGTTGTGCAGACCTCACCACCCTCTGGAGAGCCTTACGGTTGAGGGCGGAGCAGTTGCCGTACCAGGCGGTGATACAGCCCGCCAGGATGCTCTCGATTGTGCATCTGTAGAAGTTTGTGAGTGCTTTTGGTGACAAGCCAAATTTCTTCAGCCTCCTGAGGTTGAAGAGGCGCTGCTGCGCCTTCTTCACAATGCTGTCTGTGTGAGTGGACCAATTCAGTTTGTCTGTGATGTGTATGCCGAGGAACTTAAAACTTGCTACCCTCTCCACTACTGTTCCATCGATGTGGATAGGGGGGTGTTCCCTCTGCTGTTTCCTGAAGTCCACAATCATCTCCTTAGTTTTGTTGACGTTGAGTGTGAGGTTATTTTCCTGACACCACACTCCGAGGGCCCTCACCTCCTCCCTGTAGGCCGTCTCGTCGTTGTTGGTAATCAAGCCTACCACTGTTGTGTCGTCCGCAAACTTGATGATTGAGTTGGAGGCGTGCGTGGCCACGCAGTCGTGGGTGAACAGGGAGTACAGGAGAGGGCTCAGAACGCACCCTTGTGGGGCCCCAGTGTTGAGGATCAGCGGGGAGGAGATGTTGTTGCCTACCCTCACCACCTGGGGGCGGCCCGTCAGGAAGTCCAGTACCCAGTTGCACAGGGCGGGGTCGAGACCCAGGGTCTCGAGCTTGATGACGAGCTTGGAGGGTACTATGGTGTTGAATGCCGAGCTGTAGTCAATGAACAGCATTCTCACATAGGTATTCCTCTTGTCCAGATGGGTTAGGGCGGTGTGCAGTGTGGTTGAGATTGCATCGTCTGTGGACCTATTTGGGCGGTAAGCAAATTGGAGTGGGTCTAGGGTGTCAGGTAGGGTGGAGGTGATATGGTCCTTGACTAGTCTCTCAAAGCACTTCATGATGACGGAAGTGAGTGCTACGGGGCGGTAGTCGTTTAGCTCAGTTACCTTAGCTTTCTTGGGAACAGGAACAATGGTGGCCCTCTTGAAGCATGTGGGAACAGCAGACTGGTATAGGGATTGATTGAATATGTCCGTAAACACACCGGCCAGCTGGTCTGCGCATGCTCTAAGGGCGCGGCTGGGGATGCCGTCTGGGCCTGCAGCCTTGCGAGGGTTAACACGTTTAAATGTCTTACTCACCTCGGCTGCAGTGAAGGAGAGACCGCATGTTTTCGTTGCCGGCCGTGTCAGTGGCACTGTATTGTCCTCAAAGTGGGCAAAAAAGTTGTTTAGTCTGCCTGGGAGCAGGACATCCTGGTCCGTGACTGGGCTGGATTTCTTCCTGTAGTCCGTGATTGACTGTAGACCCTGCCACATGCCTCTTGTGTCTGAGCCGTTGAATTGAGATTCTACTTTGTCTCTGTACTGACGCTTAGCTTGTTTGATAGCCTTGCGGAGGGAATAGCTGCACTGTTTGTATTCGGTCATGTTACCAGACACCTTCCCCTGATTAAAAGCAGTGGTTCGCGCTTTCAGTTTCACGCGAATGCTGCCATCAATCCACGGTTTCTGGTTAGGGAATGTTTTAATCGTTGCTATGGGAACGACATCTTCAACGCACGTTCTAATGAACTCACACACCGAATCAGCGTATTCGTCAATGTTGTTGTCTGACGCAATACGAAACATGTCCCAGTCCACGTGGTGGAAGCAGTCTTGGAGTGTGGAGTCAGCTTGGTCGGACCAGCGTTGGACAGACCTCAGCGTGGGAGCCTCTTGTTTTAGTTTCTGTCTGTAGGCAGGGATCAACAAAATGGAGTCGTGGTCAGCTTTTCCGAAAGGGGGGCGGGGCAGGGCCTTATATGCGTCGCGGAAGTTAGAGTAACAATGATCCAAGGTCTTTCCACCCCTGGTTGCGCAATCGATATGCTGATAAAATTTAGGGAGTCTTGTTTTCAGATTAGCCTTGTTAAAATCCCCAGCTACAATGAATGCAGCCTCCGGATGAATGGTTTCCAGTTTGCAAAGAGTTAAATAAAGTTTGTTCAGAGCCATCGATGTGTCTGCTTGGGGGGGGATGTATACGGCTGTGATTATAATCGAAGAGAATTCTCTTGGTAGATAATGCGGTCTACATTTGATTGTGAGGAATTCTAAATCAGGTGAACAGAAGGATTTGAGTTCCTGTATGTTTCTTTCATCACACCATGTCACGTTAGCCATAAGGCATACGCCGCCGCCCCTCTTCTTACCAGAAAGTTGTTTGTTTCTGTCTGCGCGATGTGTGGAGAAACCCGTTGGCTGCACCGCTTCGGATAGAGTCTCTCCAGTGAGCCACGTTTCCGTGAAGCAAAGAACGTTACAGTCTCTGATGTCCCTCTGGAATGCTACCCTTGCTCGGATTTCATCAACCTTGTTGTCAAGAGACTGGACATTGGCAAGAAGAATGCTAGGGAGTGGTGCACGATGTGCCCGTCTCCGGAGTCTGACCAGAAGACCGCCTCGTTTCCCTCTTTTTCGGAGTTGTTTTTTTTTTGGGTCGCTGCATGGAATCCACTCAGTTGTCCTGTTTGTAAGGCAGAACACAGGATCCGCGTCGCGAAAAACATATTCTTGGTAGTACTGATGGTGAGTTGATGCTGATCTTATATTCAGTAGTTCTTCTCGACTGTATGTAATGAAACCTAAGATGAGCTGGGGTACTAATGTAAGAAATAACACGTAAAAAAACAAAAAACTGCATAGTTTCCTAGGAACGCGAAGCGAGGCGGCCATCTCTGTCGGCGCCGGAAGTTGTACCAGTGTGGTACTGGATACTGACTGACCTTAAACAGGGAGATACTCACTGTGCTTAACCAGGGAGATACTCACTGTGCTTAACCAGGGTGATACTGACTGGCCTTAACCAGGGTGATACCGATTGGCCTTAACCAGACATGATGCTGACTGGCCTGAACCAGGGTGATACTGACTGGCCTTAACCAGGGTGATACTGACTGGCCTTAACCAGGTTGATACTGACTGGTCTTAACCAGGGGTGATCTCTCTCCCTCTGTCCTCTCTCTCTCTCTCTCTATCTCTCTCTCTCTCTCTCTCTCTCTCTCTCTCTCTCTCTCTCTAGGTCACATCTTTTGTCGTTCTCTGGAGGTCACATCACATCGGCCACCATCTCCAGATAATTAATCTTCCGTTAGATTGATCATCAGCATCATCGTCCCACAGAGATCACCACAGGCCCACAGAGTGACATCTCATGTAGATCTTTTTTTACATGTTTCCCTTCTGGGGAAACTTTTAGGATCTTAACAGCTGGACCTGGAAGTGCCATGGAATATAATGACATATGATAAATCATAGAAATAGAATCTGTAGAACGGACCTCCCAATTCAAAGTTAATGATGGTATAATGGGTGGACTGGCAGATTGTATTTCTATGTGCTAACCACCCTCATCCTCAAATTGACCTTATTGCCTGTGACCAGGTCAAATCCCAGAACCTCTGGCCAAGGAGAGGCATGTGGCGGGCAGGTGTGTGTGTGTGGTCGTGTGAGAGAGTGCGTGTGTGAATGTGTGTGGGCAGGGTTCACAGGCCTGGGCTTTGACTTTAACACTACTCCTCCTACGCACTCACCGTAGCGCCCATCTCCAAGTCATTTACATATCTTTGAAAGACAGATCAAGAAAAAGAGAAAAATAGAGAGAGGGAGCCCGGGTTCTACTAGATTACATTCCTCCCATCTAGATGATGAGGGAGAGAGAGAGGGAGAGAGAGAGTGGGGAGTGGGGAGGATCTTTATTCAGATTTGTGTGTGAATTGTTTATAACGGTGACAGAACTGAGATAAAGGTAGAGCTTCATCATGGGCCCTGTGACAACGGGAGGGCATACACACACACCTACACGCACGCACACGCACACGGCTCCTCCCGCAACCCCCATAAATATTATTAATAGATGCTGACTTGATTTGCCACATCTTGGCACCGCTTGATTGTGGCTTGTGAAGTTCCGTCCAAAGTGGAAGCTATTTTTCATAAAGTGACAGAAGTCTCTGGGATTCCTCCCCTCCACTTCTCTCCTCCTTCCTTCCACTTCCCCCTCCTTCCCTATTCTATTCCTCCCTACTCTCCTGACGATTTGCATCTCTATCCAGGGAGTTGAAATGATATGCTTATTATAAGAGTGGTAGGAAGACGTGTCAGATTGAGGGAGAGAGAGGAAGAGGGGCAAGAGAGGGAGAGAGAGGAGAGAGGAGAGAGAGAGACGGAGAGAGAGATGGAGAGGAGAGAGAGGAGAGAAAGACAGAGAGCAAGAGAGAGAGGAGAGAGAGACGGAGAGAGAGACAAAGAGGAGAGAGACAGAGAGAGAGACAGAGAGGAGGGAGAGAGAGAGAGAGGAGAGAGAGACAGAGAGTAGAGAGAGACGGAGAGGGAGAGAGAGGAGACAGAGTGGAGAGAGAGAGAGACAGAGAGAGAGAGACAGAGAGAGATAGAGAGACAGAGAGAGAGAGACAGAGAGAAAGAGAGACAGAGAGGAGAGAGAGAGAGAGAGGAAGAGGGGCAAAAGAGGGAGAGAGAGGAGAGGGAGACAGAGAAGAGAGAGAGAGAGAGAGAGGAGAGAGAGAGGAGAAGGAGAGATAGGAGAGAGAGACGGAGAGAGAGACAGAGAGGAGAGAGAGAGAGAGAGAGGAGAGAGAGACAGAGAGGAGAGAGAGACAGAGAAGGAGAGAGAGGAGAGAGAGAGGAGAGAGAGAGACAGAGAGGAGAGAGAGAGAGAGAGAGAGAGAGAGGAAAAGGGGCAAGAGAGGAAGAGAGAGGAGAGAGAGACGGAGAGAGAGACAGAGAGGAGAGAGAGAGAGAGAGGGGAGAGAGAGACAGAGAGGAGAGAGAGACAGAGAGGATAGAGATAGGAGAGAGAGGGGAGAGAGAGAGAGAGGAAAGACAGAGAGCAAGAGAGAGAGAGCGAGAGAGAGAGAAAGAGGGGCAAGAGGGAGAGAGAGGAGAGAGAGACAGAGAGGAGAGAGAGATAGGAGAGAGAGGAGAGAGAGAGAGGAGAGAAAGAGAGAGTGACTCAGTGAGCATAGCCTTGCTATTGAGAAAGGCCGCCGTAGGCAGACATGGCTCTCAAGAGAAGACAGGCTATGTGCTCACTGCCCACAAAATGAGGTGGAAACTGAGCTGCACTTCCTAACCTCCTGCCCAATGTATGACCATATTAGAGAGACATATTTCCCTCAGATTACACAGATCCACAAAGAATTCAAAAACAAATCCAATTTTGATAAACTCCCATATCTTCTGGGTGAAATTCCACAGTGTGCCATCACAGCAACAAGATTTGTGACCTGTTGCCACGAGAAAAGGGCAACCAGTGAAGAACAAACACCATTGTAAATACAACCCATATTTATGCATATTTATTTTATCTTGTGTCCTTTAACCATTTGTACATTGTTAAAACACTGTATATATATATATATATATATATATATATATATATATATGACATTTGTAATGTCTTTATTGTTTTGAAACTTCTGTATGTGTAATGTTTACTGTTAATTTGTATTGTTTATTTCACTTTATATATTCACTTTATATATTATCTACCTCACTTGCTTTGGCAATGTTAACACATGTTTCCCATGCCAATAAAGCCCTTGAATTGAATTGAATTGAGAGGAGAGAAAGAGAGAGGCGAGAAAGACAGAGAGCAAGAGAGAAAGAGGGGCAAGAGAGGAGAGAGAGACGGAGAGAAAGACAGAGAGAGAGAGAGAGAGGGGGGAGAGAAAGACAGAGAGAGAGAGAGAGAGAGGGGGGGAGAGAAAGAGAGGGAGAGAGAGAGAGAGGAGAGACAGAGACAGATATAGAGAGGACAGAGAAAGAGAGAGGGAGAGGGACAGAGAAAGACAGTGAGAGAAAACTGTTATTTAATGGGGACAGTGTGTATAGAGTCCATTGTGGCTGGAATCTAGAAATAAACTAGAAACAATATGTACCACTGTAATAGAGGAATCGGTATCAAATATACTTACATGTAACAATCAAAAACAAGTTTAAACAGAAACATCCCTGTAAAACATGTACGTGTTACTGTCCTCACCAGTGAGGATACACAACTGGAACAGTTGGTACTGAAGAAACAGCACAGGGTTGTGTCAAATACTTTTCTACTATAGAATCTGAGTGCCTTAACTTGCATCAAAAATAAAATGATGCTCGGCCTTGTTCAACATATAGACAATATCCTGCCTTCACCACATATCTCTGCTTTCTGTTTCATTTCCAGTTTGGCCAATCAGAATGAGAACAGGTTGAAAAAGTTCAGTTTGGCCAATCAGAATGAGAACAGGTTGAAACAGTCCAGTTTGGCCAATCAGAATGAGAACAGGTTGAAACAGTCCAGTTTGGCCAATCAGAATGAGAACAGGTTGAAACAGTCCAGTTTGGCCAATCAGAATGAGAACAGGTTGAAACAGTCCAGTTTGGGCAATCAGAATGAGAACAGGTTGAAACAGTCCAGTTTGGCCAATCAGAATGAGAACAGGTTGAAACAGTCCAGTTTGGCCAATCAGAATGAGAACAGGTTGAAAAAGTTCAGTTTGGCCAATCAGAATGAGAACAGGTTGAAACAGTCCAGTTTGGCCAATCAGAATGAGAACAGGTTGAAACAGTCCAGTTTGGCCAATCAGAATGAGAACAGGTTGAAAAAGTCCAGTTTGGCCAATCAGAATGAGAACAGGTTGAAACAGTCCAGTTTGGCCAATCAGAATGAGAACAGGTTGAAACAGTCCAGTTTGGCCAATCAGAATGAGAATAGGTAGAAACAGGCCGTTACCATACAGCCATGAGAGGGCATTGCTGTCCATTCTTCAGTTTCAACTTTATTTCTTCAGTTTAACTGCATGTGAGTGTGATTTCAAATCTACATTGGGACCTTCCACAGTGTTTCACATTAAAACACGAGGAGATTAAGGTCCGTACATATAACGTCTGTGATTATGAAATTGAGGCAAAACCCCCTAAACCCTCAATTGAATTTGATTTCTCAGATATTATTGAGCGAAAGCAGGTCAGGTTGAGCGTCTGTTTGAATGAGATCAGATGTAGCCTAAACCGCCATCTCAACTGTAACCCACGGATCCCCACCTCACCCCCTATGACCTCATCTAGAGCCTTATCAAAAGGACCATGAGACCAGAGCGCCTCGCAGTTTCTCAGGTCTCACACATCGTCACACACTCTCTCACACACCTGCACTGGCGAGGCCCGACCACAGGCTCTGTTGGCATAAAGACGAGGAGGACGAGCGACTGTGGTCACACACACACACTCACGCGCCCACACAAACACACACTGCTGTCATTGCTGCCGAGGCCCTAACCTCACAAAGGAAGTGAGCAAGTCTGTACGTACGGCCCTTATCTCACTGTGCTATGCTGCTGCTGCTGCTGAGAGGCCGCAGAGTGGGTGTGACACCTGGTAGAGAGAGAGAGAGGGGGGGGAGAGTGAGAGAGAGGTGTAGAGAGAGAGAGAGAGAAAGAGGTGGGGGGAGAGAGAGAGCGGTGGGGAGAGATAGAGAGAGAGAGAAAGAGAGATGTCGGGGAGAGAGAGGTGGGGGAGAGAGAGAGAGGGAGAGAGGTTGCGGAGAGAGAGAGGTGGGGAGAGAGGTGGGGGAGAGAGAGATGTGGAGAGAGAGAGAGAGAGAGAGAGAGAGAGAGAGAGAGGGTGGGAGAGAGAGAGGTGGGGAGAGAGGGAGAGAGAGAGAGGTGGGGAGAGTGAGAGGGAGGTGGGGAGAGTGAGAGAGAGGTGGGGGGAGAGAGAGAGAGGTGGGGAGAGGGAACGGTGGGGGGAGAGAGGGAGAGGGAAAGAGATGTGGGGGGAGATTGAGACAGAAAGAGAGAGAGACGTGGGAAGGACATGAAGCTGAGGAGAAAGAGGCAGAGAATGTCAGAGGGAGACAGAAATGACAGTTACAGTAGATGTTATGTCACATGAAAGCTGGGTCAAAGTTGTAGATGACGGGAAGTCAGTCATGGAAATGTATTCTATTGTAAATTACACAAAGATGCCTACTGAAAAAGATGAGAAATGTAATCAAAAATAGCATGAGTGATTCAAGTCCACATGATGTACATTGATGTCTAATTCCAAAGATTCAATGTTCATATTGATTACCAAACAGCCAGTAGCCCTCCTCCTCTCCTATCCCAACCTAATGACATTTGTTTAACATACTTCATACGTTCCTACATTTCATATCACATGGCTGCGATGTAGGTTTATATATGTGATCAGATTCTAATGGATGTACAGTATAATGTCTTTACACTTCGTTTTATTATTTCAAAATATTAAATCGCATTTTTATTTTTTATTTAAAATGTTCAAATATAAACAATAATTCTTTACTCTGAGTAATATTGTTTTCTTGCTGAATGTATTGTTGATTTCATCTCGTGCCAGCTTCACTGGTCTATTTTCGGGTCCATTGTTTTTTCGATTCCAGATTCTGTTTCAGTTCTATATTTCCAGACAGAATAACACATACACTGCTCCTATGTCATCACGGTTTCTAATGGCGTCATCTTACTTTAGACCCCCCCCCCCCACACACACACACACACACACAGACAATTTACATTTAAATAATGCATTCAATTAAATAAACCTTTGGAAAAACTTGAACGATTTAATTGAAAGTCAATTATCTTCCGTATGAATGTGGAACGTTCTCTCCGGGGGAGGCAATGATGCTTTTCAACATCTCACCAATTAGACACTGGACTGCTCTGAGATGAGATCTACCTCTGATGGAGAGAAAAAAAAACAGTTTATTAACACTTTAATGATTTAGGGCACATCCCAAATGGAACCCTATTCCCTATGTATTTCACTTCCCATAGGGCTCTGGTCAAAACTAGTGCACTACAGGGGGGGATAGTATACAATTTGGGAAATCCTTAAGACAGTCTTAAATTAGAACTATATACATGTACCTCTGAAGAAAAACACTCTCTATAAACACTTTTTTTTTAATGATTAAAACGCTACTGCTTTTAAATTAGATTGACTTCCAAAGGACACGCAGCGATATCTAATGATTTGGGCATTTATCAATTAAACTATTGCAATGGGGATGTTGAAATCCTTTTGTAATAGGATTCACCTAATCAGCCAGCAGATCAAACAAGTGGGCTGTAGCTTGTGTGTTGTAGAGAGGTGAACAAAGACATGAATTGCGAGAGAGAGAGAGAGAGAGAGAGAGAGACAGAGAGAGAGACAGAGAGAGAGAGAGAGAGAGAGAGAGAGAGACAGAGAGAGAGAGAGAGAGAGAGAGAGAGAGAGAGAGAGAGAGAGAGAGAGAGAGAGAGAGAGAGAGACAGAGAAACAGAGAGAGAGAGAGAGAGATAGAGAGAGAGAGAGAGAGATAGAGAAACACTGTGTGACTGCTGATGCTCGTCATTAGATTACTTAGTCATCAGATTACTTCGTCATCAGTTCATCAAATATTTGAAAGGTTAACTACACAATTGATACAGAACTGATCACCGAAACTTTGATAAGAGCATTCTCAATGGTAAAATAATTTGTCCAAGCCTTTCACAAAGAATCCCTCTACGTTAGAGAAGCCACGGTCCTTAAATACACTGAACAACAATAGAAATGCAACAAGTGACAATTTTCAAAGATTGTCCTGAGTTACAGTTCATGTCAGGAAATCTGATAATTAAAATAAATTGATTAGGCCCTAATCTATAGATTTCACCTGGCTGGGAATACAAATATGTATCTGTTGGTCACAGATACCTTTCAAAAAGGTAGGGGGCTTGGATCAGAAAACCATGACCACCATGTGTCTCATGCAGAGCGACACATCTCCTTGCATAGAGTTGTTCAGGCTGTTGATTGTGGCCTGTGGAATGTTGTCCCACTCTTCTTCAATGGCTGTGTGAAGTTGCTGGATATTGGCTGGGAACTGGAACATGTACATCCAGAATGTTCCAAACATTCTCAATGGGTGACATGTCTGGTGAGTTTGCAGACCATGGAAGAACTGGGAGATTTTCAGCTTCCAGGAATTGTGTACAGACCCTTGAGACATCGAAGGGGAGCATTTACCCACTGAACTCAGTTACGACGCCGGACTGTATTCAGGTCAAGACCCTGGTGAGGATGACGAGCAGATGAGCTTCCCTGAGACGGTTTCTGACAGTTGGTGCAGAAATTATTGGGTTGTGCAAACCCACAGTTTCTTCAGTTGTCTGGGTGGCTGGTCTCAGACGATCCCACAGGTGAAAAAGGTGGCTGTGGAAGTCCTGGCCTGGCGTGCCCAGATTTGAGAGAAATAAGCTTTTTGTGCGTATGGAACATTTCTGGGATCTTTTATTTCAGCTCATGAAACATGGGACCAACACTTTACATGCTGCATGTACAGACACAGAGAGAGAGAGACAGAGAGAGAGAGAGAGAGAGAGAGAGAGAGAGAGAGAGAGAGAGAGAGAGAGAGAGAGAGAGAGAGAGAGAGAGAGAGAGAGAGAGAGAAATAGGTGGGGGTAGAGAGAGAGAGTGTGAAAGAGAGAGAGAGAACAAGGGGGGGGGGGGTCTGAAACAACTCCAGCCATTTAAGAGAAGGTCATCTCCTTCATCTGTGTGAGTGACTGTGATTGGTTTATTTTAGTTCATCATGTCTCTCATCAATCATTACCATGTGACTGGGTCAGCACTACGATATGACAGAAGTGGAGAGCTTATGTGGTCTGAAATTTCTGGCACTGCCTCCCTGTGAGTAAACACACAAAAGACAAGCTCTTCCCTTTCTTCTCTCCTTCCTCCATCCCTCCCTCCATTTCTCCATCCCTCCCTACATCCAGTGATATATGAATGCAATGTGTGGATCTGATTTGGGTGTGTGAACTAGCTGCCAGACCACATCAGACACCACTGTGCTGAAGAAGCAGAGTGCTGGGTGATCTCTCTCTCTCTCTCTCTCTCTCTCTCTCTCTCTTTCTAAAGTGATCTGAACAAACTATGCTCAAATGCGATTAATTCATTCACATATTCTAATACTGAACCACTGTACGTTGTAACATTCTGTCTGGATCACCCTGAGGCAGAGTGATTGTGGATACACAGTCCCAATCAGGACTGAGGATCAGTGAGGATCCTAATGGATAAATGAGGGGTCTCAACTAAGCCATTTAAATGCAGACTCATCTCAGATTTTGTGAAGACTTGTCAGAGTGGAGAGAGTGGAGAGAGGAAAGAGGAGAGAGAGGAAAGAGGAGAGAGAGGAGAGAGTGGAGAGAGTGAGGAGAGAGAAGAGAGAGAGGAGAGAGGAGAGAGAGGAGAGAGGAGAGAGAGGAGAGGAGAGAGGAGAGAGTGGATAGAGGAGAGAAGAGGAGAGAGGAGAGAAAGGAGAGAGTGGAGAGAGGAGAGGAGAGATGAGAGAGATGAGAGAGTGGAGAGAGGAGAGGAGAGAGAGGAGAGAGGAGAGGAGAGAGAGGAGAGAGGCAAGAGAGGAGAGAGGAGAGAGTGGAGGGAGAGAGGAGAGGAGAGGAGAGGAGAGGAGAGGAGAGGAGAGGAGAGGAGAGGAGAGGAGAGGAGAGGAGAGGAGAGGGGAGGAGAGGAGAGGAGAGAGAGGAGAGGAGAGGAGAGGAGAGAGGCGAGAGAGGAGAGAGGAGAGAGAGGAGAGAGAGGAGAGAGAGGAGAGGAGAGAGAGAGGAGAGAGAGGATTGGTTGGGAACAGATTCTATGGCTGACGCATATTACTCCCTCTGCTGTAGGTTAGTTGATGGGCTATGGGACTGGGGCTATGGGACTGGGGCTATGGGACTGGGGCTATGGGACTGGGGCTATGGGACTAGGGCTATGGAACTGGGGCTATGGAACTGGGGCTATGGGACTCGGGCTATGGAACTGGGGCTATGGGACTGGGGCTATGGGACTGGGGCTTTGGAACTGGGGCTGTGGAACTGGGGCTATGGGACTGGGGCTATGGGACTGGGGCTATGGAACTGGGGCTATGGGACTGGGGCTATGGGACTGGGGCTATGGAACTGGGGTTATGGGACTGGGGCTATGGGACTGGGGCTATGGGACTGCCTGTGTCCTGGTTTGATCACCACATCCTAGACATCCTTAGGTCATCAAATATTGTCTTTAAATGGTCGTAAAGTCTAACAAGTGCTTAAAGACAACACACACCTTCCTGGGCACTTCTGAGTCACCAAATGAGCAGAACACACACCTTCCTGGGAACTTCTGAGTCACCAAATGAGCAGAACACACACCTTCCTGGGCACTTCTGAGTCACCAAATGAGCAGAACACACACCTTCCTGGGCACTTCTGAGTCACCAAATGAGCAGAACACACCCCTTCCTGGGCACTTCTGAGTCACCAAATGAGGAGAACACACACCTTCCTGGGCACTTCTGAGTCACCAAATGAGGAGAACACACACCTTCCTGGGCACTTCTGAGTCACCAAATGAGGAGAACACACACCTTCCTGGGCAATAACCCCCCCTCCCTTCACACACGTGTACAGACACGAACAACAACCCCCCCCCCCCCCCCCCCCCTCATTTCACACACGCATTCAGACACGAACAACAACCCCCCCCCCTCCGTTCACACACGCATTCAGACACGAACAAACCCCCCCCTCCCCCCCCTCCCTTCACACACGCGTACAGACACAAACAATAACCCCCCCCCCCCTCCCTTCACACACGCGTACAGACACAAACAATAACCCCCCCCCTTCCCTTCACACACGCATACAGACACGAACAATAACCCCCCCCCCCCCCCCTCCCTTCACATACGCGTACAGACACAAACAATAACCCTGCCCCCTCCCTGCACACACGCGTACAGACACGAACAATAACCCCCCCTCCCTTCACACACGCACATCGGCAGTGGCACGGGTGATGCTTGGGACAGGGCAAATGAGAGGCATGCTTTGATAAATAAGCCCTCATTTGGACAGAGTGGATTCAGATGTCTTGGCCACGGCTCAAAGGGAAGCGGCTCTCTGGGTCAGCGTATTGTTTAAATGGGTGGAAGGCGCTAATGTTCTCAAGTGTGGTGTGTTTCAGTCAAACGTCTTGGAGCTTGGCACCCAGTGGCTTGGGTCAAGGCCACAGTCATCCAGTGTGTGTGTGTGTGTGTGTGTGTGTGTGTGTGTGTGTGTGTTAGAGATGGAACTGCAGATGGGGTCTGATGTCCTTTCGGGGATTGGACCTGGCCCAGAGCCACAGCCTCCCCAGCCAGAGACAGAGACGGCATGTGGTGGTGGCAGGGAGCCGGGAGCCGGGAGCTGGGAGCTAGGAGCTGGGATCTAGGACCTGGGGGAGCTTGGAGCTAGGAGCGGGAGCTGGGACCTGGGGGAGCTGGGAGCTAGGAGCTAGGAGCTCGGAGCTGGAACCTGGGGGAGCTGGGAGCTAGGAGCTGGGATCTGGGACCTGGGGGGGCGGGGAGCTGGGACCTGGGAGCTAGGAACTAGGACCTGGGAGCTAGGAGCTGGGAGCTGGAGGGGGCTGGGAGCTAGGAGCTGGGAGCTGGGAGCTGGGAGCTGGGGGAGCTGGGAGCTAGGGGAGCTGGGAGCTAGGAGCTGGGAGCTGGGACCTGGGGGAGCTGAGAGCTAGGAACTAGGAGCTGGGAGCTAGGAGCTGGGAGCTGGGGGGGGGGGGGGCTGGGAGCTGGGGGAGCTGGGAGCTAGGAGCTGGGAGCTGGGACCTGGGGGAGCTGGGAGCTAGGAGCTAGGAGCTGGGAGCTGGGAGCTGGGAGCTGGGAGGTGGGAAGCTGGGAGATGGGAGCATGGACCTGGGGTGCTGGGAGCTAGGAGCTAGGAGCTGGGAGCTGGGAGCTAGGAGCTGGGACCTGGGGGAGCTGAGAGCTAGGAGCTTGGGGAGCTGGGAGCTAGGAGCTGGGACCTGGGGGAGCTGGGACCTGGGGGAGCTGGGAGCTAGGAGCTGGGAGCTGGGAGCTGGGACCTGGGGGAGCTGGGAGCTAGGAGTTGGGAGCTGGGGGCTGGGACCTGGGGGAGCTGGGAGCTAGGAGCTTGGGGAGCTGGGAGCTAGGAGCTGGGAGCAGGGAGCTGGGAGCTAGGAGCTGGGAGCTGGGGTCTGGGACCTGGGGGAGCTGGGAGCTAGGAACTAGGAGCTGCGAGTTGGGAGCTGGGGAGTGGGGCTGGGAGCTGGGGGAGCTGGGGTAGCTGGGTGGAGCTGGGATAGCTGGGAGCTAGGAACTGGGACCTGAGGGATCTGGGAGCTAGGAGCTAGGAGCTGGGAGCTGGGGGAGCTGGGAGCTAGGAGCTAGGTGCTGGGAGCTGGGCCCTGGGGGAGCTGGAAGTTAGGAGCTAGGAGCTGGGAGCTGGGAGCTGGGACCTGGGGGAGCTGGGAGCTAGGAGCTAGGAGCTAGGAGCTGGGAGCTGGGGCTATGAGCTAGGTGCTGGGAGATGGGCCCTGGGGGAGCTGGAAGGTAGGAGCTAGGAGCTGGGAGCTGGGAGCTGGGAACTGGGGGAGCTAGGAGCTGGGAGCTGGGAGCTAGGATCTGGGAGCTGGGAGCTGGGACCTGGAGTAGCTAGGAGCTAGGAGCTGGGAGCGGGAGCTGGGAGCTGGAGGGGCTGGGAGCTGGGCACTGGGCGAGCTGGGAGCTAGGAGCTGGGAGCTGGGACCTGGGGGAGCTGGGAGCTAGGAGCTGGGGGAGCTGGGAGCTAGGAGCCGGGACATGGGAGAGCTGGGAGCTAGGAGCTAGGAGCTGGGAGCTGGGGTAGCTTGGGAGCTACGAGCTAGGTGCTGGGAGATGGGCCCTGGGAGAGCTGGAAGCTAGGAGCTAGGAGCTGGGAGCTGGGAACTGGGGGAGCTAGGAGCTGGGAGCTGGGAGCTAGGATCTGGGAGCTGGGAGCTGGGACCTGGAGTAGCTAGGAGCTAGGAGCTGGGAGCGGGAGCTGGGAGCTGGGGGGGCTGGGAGCTGGGCACTGGGCGAGCTGGGAGCTAGGAGCTTGGAGCTGGGAGCTGGGGGAGCTGGGAGCTAGGAGCTGGGGGAGCTGGGAGCTAGGAGTTGGGACCTGGGGGAGCTGGGAGCTAGGAGCTGGGAGCTGGGGGCTGGGACCTGGGAACTAGGAGCTGGGAGCTAGGAGCTGGGAGCTGGGGGGGGGGGGGGGGCTGGGAGCTGGGGGAGCTGGGAGGGCTGGGAGCTAGGAACTGGGACCTGAGGGAGCTGGGAGCTAGGAGCTGGGAGCTGGGGGAGCTGGGAGCTAGGAGCTAGGAGCTGGGAGCTGGGCCCTGGGGGAGCTGGATGTTAGGAGCTAGGAGCTGGGAGCTGGGAGCTGGGAACTGGGGGAGCAGGGAGCTAGGAGCTAGGAGCTAGGAGCTGGGAGCTGGGAGCTGGGAGCTAGGATCTGGGAGCTGGGACCTGGGGGAGCTAGGAGCTTTGAGCTGGGGTAGCTGGGAGCTGGGTCCTGGGGGAGCTGGGAGCTAGGAGCTGGGAGCTGGGGGAGCTGGGGGAGCTGGGAGCTATGAGCTGGTAGCTGGGAGCTAGGAGCTAGTAGCTGAGAGCTGGGGGAGCTGGGAGCTAGGAGCTGGGAGCTGGGGAAGCTGGGAGCTAGGAGCTAGGAGCTGGGAGCTGGGAGCTAGGAGCTATGAGCTGGGAGCTGGGAGCAGGGAGCTGGGAGCAGGGAGCTGGGAGCGAGGAGCTGGGGGAGCTGGGAGCTAGGAGCTGGGACCTGGGGAAGCTGGGAGCTAGGAGCTAGGAGCTGGGAGCCTGGAGCTGGGAGCTTGGGGAGCTGGGAGCTAGGAGCTGGGGGAGCTGGGAGCTAGGAGCTGTAAGCTAGGAGCTGGGAGCTGGGACCTGGGGGAGCTGGGAGCTGGGAGCTGGGAGCTGGGAGCTAGGAGCTGGTATCTGAGAGCTGGGGGAGCTGGGAGCTAGGAGCTGGGAGCTGGGGAAGCTGGGAGCTAGGAGCTAGGAGCTGGGAGCTGGGAGCTGGGAGCTAGGAGCTATGAGCTGGGAGCTGGGAGCAGGGAGCTGGGAGCAGGGAGCTGGGAACAAGGAGCTGGGGGAGCTGGGAGCTAGGAGCTGGGACCTGGGGAAGCTGGGAGCTAGGAGCTAGGAGCTGGGAGCCTGGAGCTGGGAGCTGGGGGAGCTGGGAGCTAGGAGCTGTAAGCTAGGAGCTGGGAGCTGGGACCTGGGGGAGCTGGGAGCTGGGAGCTGGGAGCTAGGAGCTGGGAGCTGCAAATTGGATTTGTCTGTGGCAAGGGAATCCCAGGCCTAACCGTAACAAAATTGCTCCAAGATGCAACTAGCGTTTTTTCAGTAGTGAGTGAGAGCTGAGTGAGGATATTGTCTGAAAGCTAGGGGCATGTGTTGAATTTGAGAGAGAGAAAACTGTTTGTGTTGATGTAGAAAAGATGTGTTTTCTTTCTACCAGAGGATAGAGTAAGTAACATGTACTGGCTTTCCAACTGAACTCTTGCGTCATTTTGAAGTAATTTTGTTTGTCGTTTTGGTCATTTCCTCTTGTTTCTCTAAGTATTTTCAGTTTATACGTTTACTTACATAAACACCTATTTGTTAATTTTGTTGATTCCCGTTTAGCAATTTACTGGATTGGTTTTCAAATTTAATCCTGTTGTCGTGGGCTTTAAAAACACAGTGCATGTCATGACTTCCGCCGAAGTTGTTGCCTCTCCTTGTTCGGGGGGCGTTCAGCGGTCGTCGTCACCGGCTTTCTAGCTGCCACCGATCCACGTTTATTTTTCCATTTGTTTTGTCTTGATTGTACACACCTGATTCCCACTACGTTATTATTATTTCCCTATTTAACCCTCTGGTTCTCATTATGTTTTGTGCGTGTTTGTTTCCTTGTTGAGTGTAAGACTGCTGTGTCATGGTGTGTTTTCCCTGCGTGGAATTTATGGTTGTTTCTTTTCGAGTAAAGTACGTTATTTTACTTCGTCCTCACCGCTGCACACTGACACTTGACAGTGCAGCAAAATCAACACTATTCAACATAATGCAATGCATAGCTACACAACACAACACTATTCAACATAACGCAGCGCATAGCAACACAACACTATTCAACATAATGCAATGCATAGCAACACAACACTATTCAACATAATGCAATGCATAGCAACACAACACTATTCAACATAATACAATGCATAGCAACACAACACTATTCAACATAATGCATAGCAACACAACACCATTCAACATAATGCAATGCATAGCAACACAACACTATTCAACATAATACAATGCATAGCAACACAACACTATTCAACATAATGCATAGCAACACAACACCATTCAACATAACACAATGCATAGCAACACAACACTATTCAACATAACGCAATGCATAGCAACACATCACAACACTATTCAACATAATACAATGCATAGCAACACAACACTATTCAACATAATGCAATGCATAGCAACACAACACTATTCAACATAATGCAATGCATAGCAACACAACACTATTCAACATAATGCAATGCATAGCAACACAACACTATTCAACATAATGCAATGCATAGCAACACAACACTATTCAACATAATGCAATGCATAGCAACACAACACTATTCAACATAACGCAATGCATAGCAACACATCACAACACTATTCAACATAATACAACGCATAGCAACACAACACTATTCAACATAATGCAATGCATAGCAACACAACACTATTCAACATAATACAATGCATAGCAACACAACACTATTCAACATAATACAATGCATAGCAACACAAAACAACACTATTCAACATAACGCAATGCATAGCAACACATCACAACACTATTCAACATAATGCAATGCATAGCAACACAACACTATTCAACATAATACAATGCATAGCAACACAACACTATTCAACATAATGCAATGCATAGCAACACAACACTATTCAACATAATACAATGCATAGCAACACAACACTATTCAACATAATGCAATGCATAGCAACACAACACTATTCAACATAATACAATGCATAGCAACACAACACTATTCAACATAATGCAATGCATAGCAACACAACACTATTCAACACAATGCAATGCATAGCAACACAACACTATTCAACATAATGCAATGCATAGCAACACAACACTATTCAACATAATACAATGCATAGCAACACAACACTATTCAACATAATGCAATGCATAGCAACACAACACTATTCAACATAATACAATGCATAGCAACACAACACTATTCAACATAATGCAATGCATAGCAACACAACACTATTCAACATAATGCAATGCATAGCAACACAACACTATTCAACATAATACAATGCATAGCAACACAACACTATTCAACATAATGCAATGCATAGCAACAAAACACTATTCAACATAATACAATGCATAGCAACACAACACTATTCAACATAACGCAATGCATAGCAACACATCACAACACTATTCAACATAATACAATGCATAGCAACACAACACTATTCAACATAACGCAATGCATAGCAACACAACACAACACTATTCAACATAATGCAATGCATAGCAACACAACACTATTCAACATAATGCAATGCATAGCAACACAACACTATTCAACATAATGCAATGCATAGCAACACATCACAACACTATTCAACATAATGCAATGCATAGCAACACATCACAACACTATTCAACATAATGCAATGCATAGCAACACAACACTATTCAACATAATACAATGCATAGCAACACAACACTATTCAACATAATGCAATGCATAGCAACACAACACTATTCAACATAATACAATGCATAGCAACACAACACTATTCAACATAATGCAATGCATAGCAACACAACACTATTCAACATAATGCAATGCATAGCAACACAACACTATTCAACATAACGCAATGCATAGCAACACAACACTATTCAACATAATGCAATGCATAGCAACACAACACTATTCAACATAATGCAATGCATAGCAACACAACACTATTCAACATAATGCAATGCATAGCAACACAACACTATTCAACATAACGCAATGCATAGCAACACAAAACTATTCAACATAATGCAATGCATAGCAACACAACACTATTCAACATAATGCAATGCATAGCAACACAACACTATTCAACATAATGCAATGCATAGCAACACAACACTATTCAACATAACGCAATGCATAGCAACACATCACTATTCAACATAATGCAATGCATAGCAACACAACACTATTCAACATAATGCAATGCATAGCAACACAACGCTATTCAACATAACGCAATGCATAGCAACACAACACTATTCAACATAACGCAATGCATAGCAACACAACACAACACTATTCAACATAATGCAATGCATAGCAACACAACACTATTCAACATAATGCAATGCATAGCAACACAACACTATTCAACATAACGCAATGCATAGCAACACATCACTATTCAACATAATGCAATGCATAGCAACACAACACTATTCAACATAATGCAATGCATAGCAACACAACACTATTCAACATAACGCAATGCATAGCAACACAACACTATTCAACATAACGCAATGCATAGCAACACAACACTATTCAACATAATGCAATGCATAGCTACACAACACAACACTATTCAACATAACGCAATGCATAGCAACACAACACTATTCAACATAATGCAATGCATAGCAACACAACACTATTCAACATAATGCAATGCATAGCAACACAACACTATTCAACATAACGCAATGCATAGCAACACATCACTATTCAACATAATGCAATGCATAGCAACACAACACTATTCAACATAATGCAATGCATAGCAACACAACACTATTCAACATAACGCAGCGCATAGCAACACAACATTATTCAACATAATGCAATGCATAGCAACACAACACTATTCAACATAATGCAATGCATAGCAACACAACACAACACTATTCAACATAATGCAATGCATAGCAACACAACACTATTCAACATAATGCAATGCATAGCAACACAACACAACACTATTCAACATAATGCAATGCATAGCAACACAACACTATTCAACATAATGCAATGCATAGCAACACAACACAACACTATTCAACATAATGCAATGCATAGCAACACAACACTATTCAACATAATGCAATGCATAGCAACACAACACTATTCAACATAATGCAATGCATAGCAACACAACACTATTCAACATAATGCAATGCATAGCAACACAACACAACACTATTCAACATAATGCAATGCATAGCAACACATCACAACACTATTCAACATAATGCAATGCATAGCAACACAACACTATTCAACATAATGCAATGCATAGCAACACAACACTATTCAACATAACGCAATGCATAGCAACACAACACTATTCAACATAATGCAATGCATAGCAACACAACACTATTCAACATAATGCAATGCATAGCAACACAACACTATTCAACATAATGCAATGCATAGCAACACATCACAACACTATTCAACATAATGCAATGCATAGCAACACAACACTATTCAACATAATGCAATGCATAGCAACACAACACTATTCAACATAACGCAATGCATAGCAACACATCACTATTCAACATAATGCAATGCATAGCAACACATCACATCACTATTCAACATAATGCAATGCATAGCAACACATCACTATTCAACATAACGCAATGCATAGCAACACAACACTATTCAACATAATGCAATGCATAGCAACACAACACTATTCAACATAATGCAATGCATAGCAACACAACACTATTCAACATAACGCAATGCATAGCAACACAACACTATTCAACATAATGCAATGCATAGCAACACAACACTATTCAACATAACGCAATGCATAGCAACACATCACTATTCAACATAATGCAATGCATAGCAACACAACACTATTCAACATAATGCAATGCATAGCAACACAACACTATTCAACATAATGCAATGCATAGCAACACAACACTATTCAACATAACGCAATGCATAGCAACACAAAACTATTCAACATAATGCAATGCATAGCAACACAACACTATTCAACATAATGCAATGCATAGCAACACAACACTATTCAACATAATGCAATGCATAGCAACACAACACTATTCAACATAACGCAATGCATAGCAACACATCACTATTCAACATAATGCAATGCATAGCAACACAACACTATTCAACATAATGCAATGCATAGCAACACAACGCTATTCAACATAACGCAATGCATAGCAACACAACACTATTCAACATAACGCAATGCATAGCAACACAACACAACACTATTCAACATAATGCAATGCATAGCAACACAACACTATTCAACATAATGCAATGCATAGCAACACAACACTATTCAACATAACGCAATGCATAGCAACACATCACTATTCAACATAATGCAATGCATAGCAACACAACACTATTCAACATAATGCAATGCATAGCAACACAACACTATTCAACATAACGCAATGCATAGCAACACAACACTATTCAACATAACGCAATGCATAGCAACACAACACTATTCAACATAATGCAATGCATAGCTACACAACACAACACTATTCAACATAACGCAATGCATAGCAACACAACACTATTCAACATAATGCAATGCATAGCAACACAACACTATTCAACATAATGCAATGCATAGCAACACAACACTATTCAACATAACGCAATGCATAGCAACACATCACTATTCAACATAATGCAATGCATAGCAACACAACACTATTCAACATAATGCAATGCATAGCAACACAACACTATTCAACATAACGCAGCGCATAGCAACACAACATTATTCAACATAATGCAATGCATAGCAACACAACACTATTCAACATAATGCAATGCATAGCAACACAACACAACACTATTCAACATAATGCAATGCATAGCAACACAACACTATTCAACATAATGCAATGCATAGCAACACAACACAACACTATTCAACATAATGCAATGCATAGCAACACAACACTATTCAACATAATGCAATGCATAGCAACACAACACAACACTATTCAACATAATGCAATGCATAGCAACACAACACTATTCAACATAATGCAATGCATAGCAACACAACACTATTCAACATAATGCAATGCATAGCAACACAACACTATTCAACATAATGCAATGCATAGCAACACAACACAACACTATTCAACATAATGCAATGCATAGCAACACATCACAACACTATTCAACATAATGCAATGCATAGCAACACAACACTATTCAACATAATGCAATGCATAGCAACACAACACTATTCAACATAACGCAATGCATAGCAACACAACACTATTCAACATAATGCAATGCATAGCAACACAACACTATTCAACATAATGCAATGCATAGCAACACAACACTATTCAACATAATGCAATGCATAGCAACACATCACAACACTATTCAACATAATGCAATGCATAGCAACACAACACTATTCAACATAATGCAATGCATAGCAACACAACACTATTCAACATAACGCAATGCATAGCAACACATCACTATTCAACATAATGCAATGCATAGCAACACATCACATCACTATTCAACATAATGCAATGCATAGCAACACATCACTATTCAACATAACGCAATGCATAGCAACACAACACTATTCAACATAATGCAATGCATAGCAACACAACACTATTCAACATAATGCAATGCATAGCAACACAACACTATTCAACATAACGCAATGCATAGCAACACAACACTATTCAACATAATGCAATGCATAGCAACACAACACTATTCAACATAACGCAATGCATAGCAACACATCACTATTCAACATAATGCAATGCATAGCAACACATCACATCACTATTCAACATAATGCAATGCATAGCAACACATCACTATTCAACATAACGCAATGCATAGCAACACAACACTATTCAACATAACGCAATGCATAGCAACACAACACTATTCAACATAATACAATGCATAGCAACACAACACTATTCAACATAATGCAATGCATAGCAACACATCACAACACTATTCAACATAATGCAATGCATAGCAACACAACACTATTCAACATAATGCAATGCATAGCAACACAACACTATTCAACATAACGCAATGCATAGCAACACAACACTATTCAACATAATGCAATGCATAGCAACACAACACTATTCAACATAATGCAATGCATAGCAACACATCACAACACTATTCAACATAATGCAATGCATAGCAACACAACACTATTCAACATAATGCAATGCATAGCAACACAACACTATTCAACATAACGCAATGCATAGCAACACAACACTATTCAACATAATGCAATGCATAGCAACACAACACTATTCAACATAATGCAATGCATAGCAACACAACACTATTCAACATAATGCAATGCATAGCAACACAACACTATTCAACATAACGCAATGCATAGCAACACAACACAACACTATTCAACATAATGCAATGCATAGCAACACAACACTATTCAACATAACGCAATGCATAGCAACACAACACTATTCAACATAACGCAATGCATAGCAACACAACACAACACTATTCAACATAATGCAATGCATAGCAACACAACACTATTCAACATAACGCAATGCATAGCAACACAACACTATTCAACATAACGCAATGCATAGCAACACAACACTATTCAACATAATGCAATGCATAGCAACACAACACAACACTATTCAACATAATGCAATGCATAGCAACACAACACTATTCAACATAATGCAATGCATAGCAACACAACACTATTCAACATAATGCAATGCATAGCAACACAACACTATTCACCATAACGCAATGCATAGCAACACAACACAACACTATTCAACATAATGCAATGCATAGCAACACAACACTATTCAACATAATGCAATGCATAGCAACACAACACTATTCAACATAATGCAATGCATAGCAACACAACACTATTCAACATAATGCAATGCATAGCAACACATCACAACACTATTCAACATAATGCAATGCATAGCAACACAACACAACACTATTCAACATAATGCAATGCATAGCAACACAACACTATTCAACATAACGCAATGCATAGCAACACAACACTATTCAACATAATGCAATGCATAGCAACACAACACTATTCAACATAATGCAATGCATAGCAACACAACACTATTCAACATAATGCAATGCATAGCAACACAACACTATTCAACATAATGCAATGCATAGCAACACAACACTATTCAACATAATGCAATGCATAGCAACACAACACTATTCAACATAATGCAATGCATAGCAACACAACACTATTCAACATAATGCAATGCATAGCAACACAACACTATTCAACATAATGCAATGCATAGCAACACAACACTATTCAACATAACGCAATGCATAGCAACACAACACTATTCAACATAATACAATACATAGCAAAACAACACTATTCAACATAATGCAATGCATAGCAACAAATCACAACACTATTCAACATAATGCAATGCATAGCAACACAACACTATTCAACATAACGCAATGCATAGCAACACAACACTATTCAACATAATGCAATGCATAGCAACACAACACTATTCAACATAATGCAATGCATAGCAACACAACACTATTCAACATAATGCAATGCATAGCAACACATCACAACACTATTCAACATAATGCAATGCATAGCAACACATCACAACACTATTCAACATAACGCAATGCATAGCAACACAACACTATTCAACATAATGCAATGCATAGCAACACAACACTATTCAACATAATGCAATGCATAGCAACACAACACTATTCAACATAACGCAATGCATAGCAACACATCACTATTCAACATAATGCAATGCATAGCTACACAACACCATTCAACATAACGCAACACAATACAGCACTATTCACAAACCACGCAATGCATAGCTACACAACACAACACTATTCAACATAATGCAATGCATAGCTACACAACACCATTCAACATAACGCAACACAATACAGCACTATTCACAAACCACGCAATGCATAGCAACACATCACAACACTATTCAACATAATGCAATGCATAGCAACACAACACTATTCAACATAATGCAATGCATAGCAACACAACACTATTCAACATAATGCAATGCATAGCAACACAACACTATTCAAAATAATGCAATGCATAGCAACACAACACTATTCAACATAATGCAATGCATAGCAACACAACACTATTCAACATAATGCAATGCATAGCAACACAACACTATTCAACATAACGCAATGCATAGCAACACAACACTATTCAACATAATGCAATACATAGCAAAACAACACTATTCAACATAATGCAATGCATAGCAACACATCACAACACTATTCAACATAATGCAATGCATAGCAACACAACACTATTCAACATAACGCAATGCATAGCAACACAACACTATTCAACATAATGCAATGCATAGCAACACAACACTATTCAACATAATGCAATGCATAGCAACACAACACTATTCAACATAATGCAATGCATAGCAACACATCACAACACTATTCAACATAATGCAATGCATAGCAACACAACACTATTCAACATAACGCAATGCATAGCAACACAACACTATTCAACATAATGCAATGCATAGCAACACAACACTATTCAACATAATGCAATGCATAGCAACACAACACTATTCAACATAACGCAATGCATAGCAACACAACACTATTCAACATAACGCAATGCATAGCAACACATCACTATTCAACATAATGCAATGCATAGCTACACAACACCATTCAACATAACGCAACACAATACAGCACTATTCACAAACCACGCAATGCATAGCTACACAACACAACACTATTCAACATAATGCAATGCATAGCTACACAACACCATTCAACATAACGCAACACAATACAGCACTATTCACAAACCACGCAATGCATAGCAACACATCACAACACTATTCAACATAATGCAATGCATAGCAACACAACACTATTCAACATAATGCAATGCATAGCAACACAACACTATTCAACATAATGCAATGCATAGCAACACAACACTATTCAACATAATGCAATGCATAGCAACACAACACTATTCAACATAACGCAATGCATAGCAACACAACACAACACTATTCAACATAATGCAATGCATAGCAACACAACACTATTCAACATAACGCAATGCATAGCAACACAACACTATTCAACATAACGCAATGCATAGCAACACAACACAACACTATTCAACATAATGCAATGCATAGCAACACAACACTATTCAACATAACGCAATGCATAGCAACACAACACTATTCAACATAACGCAATGCATAGCAACACAACACTATTCAACATAATGCAATGCATAGCAACACAACACAACACTATTCAACATAATGCAATGCATAGCAACACAACACTATTCAACATAATGCAATGCATAGCAACACAACACTATTCAACATAATGCAATGCATAGCAACACAACACTATTCACCATAACGCAATGCATAGCAACACAACACAACACTATTCAACATAATGCAATGCATAGCAACACAACACTATTCAACATAATGCAATGCATAGCAACACAACACTATTCAACATAATGCAATGCATAGCAACACAACACTATTCAACATAATGCAATGCATAGCAACACATCACAACACTATTCAACATAATGCAATGCATAGCAACACAACACAACACTATTCAACATAATGCAATGCATAGCAACACAACACTATTCAACATAACGCAATGCATAGCAACACAACACTATTCAACATAATGCAATGCATAGCAACACAACACTATTCAACATAATGCAATGCATAGCAACACAACACTATTCAACATAATGCAATGCATAGCAACACAACACTATTCAACATAATGCAATGCATAGCAACACAACACTATTCAACATAATGCAATGCATAGCAACACAACACTATTCAACATAATGCAATGCATAGCAACACAACACTATTCAACATAATGCAATGCATAGCAACACAACACTATTTAACATAATGCAATGCATAGCAACACAACACTATTCAACATAACGCAATGCATAGCAACACAACACTATTCAACATAATGCAATACATAGCAAAACAACACTATTCAACATAATGCAATGCATAGCAACACATCACAACACTATTCAACATAATGCAATGCATAGCAACACAACACTATTCAACATAACGCAATGCATAGCAACACAACACTATTCAACATAATGCAATGCATAGCAACACAACACTATTCAACATAATGCAATGCATAGCAACACAACACTATTCAACATAATGCAATGCATAGCAACACATCACAACACTATTCAACATAATGCAATGCATAGCAACACATCACAACACTATTCAACATAACGCAATGCATAGCAACACAACACTATTCAACATAATGCAATGCATAGCAACACAACACTATTCAACATAATGCAATGCATAGCAACACAACACTATTCAACATAACGCAATGCATAGCAACACAACACTATTCAACATAACGCAATGCATAGCAACACATCACTATTCAACATAATGCAATGCATAGCTACACAACACCATTCAACATAACGCAACACAATACAGCACTATTCACAAACCACGCAATGCATAGCAACACATCACAACACTATTCAACATAATGCAATGCATAGCAACACAACACTATTCAACATAATGCAATGCATAGCAACACAACACTATTCAACATAACGCAATGCATAGCAACACAACACTATTCAACATAATGCAATGCATAGCTACACAACACCATTCAACATAACGCAACACAATACAGCACTATTCACAAACCACGCAATGCATAGCTACACAACACAACACTATTCAAAATAATGCAACACAATACAATACAATACAAAACTATTCAACATAATGCAATATATCTGACTGGTCGAAGCCGCCCTACCGTGACGTGGTGATAGCCTCTCTGACTGGTCGAAGCCGCCCTACCTTGACCTGGCGATAGCCTCTCTGACTGGTTGAAGCCGCCCTACCTTGACCTGGCGATAGCCTTTCTGACTGGTCAAAGCCGCCCTACCTTGACCTTGCGACAACCTCTCTGACTGGTCGAGGCCTCCCTACCTTGACCTGGCGATAGCCTCTCTGACTGGTCGAAGCCGCCCTACCTTGACGTGGTGATAGCCTCTCTGACTGGTCGAGGCCTCCCTACCTTGACCTGGCGATAGCCTCTCTGACTGGTCGAAGCCGCCCTACCTTGACGTGGTTATAGCCTCTCTGACTGGTCGAGGCCTCCCTACCTTGACGTGGTGATAGCCTCTCTGACTGGTCGAAGCCGCCCTACCTTGACGTGGTGATAGCCTCTCTGACTGGTCGAAGCTGCCCTACCTTGACCTTGCGATAACCTCTCTGACTGGTCGAAGCCTCCCTACCTTGACGTGGCGATAACCTCTCTGACTGGTCGAGGCCTCCCTACCTTGACCTAGCGATAACCTCTCTGACTGGTCGAGGCCTCCCTACCTTGACGTGGCGATAGCCTCTCTGACTGGTCGAAGCCGCCCTACCTTGACCTGGCGATAGCCTCTCTGACTGGTCGAGGCCTCCCTACCTTGACGTGGCGATAGCCTCTCTGACTGGTCGAAGCTGCCCTACCTTGACCTTGCGATAACCTCTCTGACTGGTCGAGGCCTCCCTACCTTGACCTGGCGATAACCTCTCTGACTGGTCGAGGCCTCCCTACCTTGACCTAGCGATAACCTCTCTGACTGGTTGAGGCGTCCCTACCTTGATGTGGCGATAGCCTCTCTGACTGGTCGAAGCCGCCCTACCTTGACCTGGCGATAGCCTCTCTGACTGGTCGAGGCCTCCCTACCTTGACGTGGCGATAGCCTCTCTGACTGGTCGAAGCTGCCCTACCTTGACCTTGCGATAACCTCTCTGACTGGTCGAGGCCTCCCTACCTTGACCTGGCGATAACCTCTCTGACTGGTCGAGGCCTCCCTACCTTGACCTAGCGATAACCTCTCTGACTGGTCGAAGCCGCCCTAACTTGACCTGGCGATAACCTCTCTGACTGGTCGAAGCCGCCCTACCTTGACCTGGCGATAACCTCTCTGACTGGTCGAAGCCGCCCTACCTTGACCTGGCGATAACCTCTATGACTGGTCGAAGCCTCCCTACCTTGACCTGGCGATAACCTCTCTGACTGGTCGAAGCCGCCCTACCTTGACGTGGCGATAACCTCTCTGACTGGTCGAAGCCTCCCTACCTTGACCTGGCGATAACCTCTCTGACTGGTCGAAGCCTCCCTACCTTGACCTGGCGATAACCTCTCTGACTGGTCGAAGCCGCCCTACCTTGACGTGGCGATAACCTCTCTGACTGGTCGAAGCCTCCCTACCTTGACCTGGCGATAACCTCTCTGACTGGTCGAAGCCTCCCTACCTTGACCTGGCGATAACCTCTCTGACTGGTCGAAGCCTCCCTACCTTGACCTGGCGATAACCTCTCTGACTGGTCGAAGCCGCCCTACCTTGACGTGGCGATAACCTCTCTGACTGGTCGAAGCCTCCCTACCTTGACCTGGCGATAACCTCTCTGACTGGTCGAAGCCTCCCTACCTTGACCTGGCGATAACCTCTCTGACTGGTCGAAGCCGCCCTACCTTGACGTGGCGATAACCTCTCTGACTGGTCGAAGCAGCCCTACCTTGACCTGCCGATAACCTCTCTGACTGGTCGAAGCCTCCCTACCTTGACCTGGCGATAACCTCTCTGACTGGTCGAAGCCTCCCTACCTTGACCTGGCGATAACCTCTCTGACTGGTCGAAGCCTCCCTACCTTGACCTGGCGATAACCTCTCTGACTGGTCGAAGCCGCCCTACCTTGACGTGGCGATAACCTCTCTGACTGGTCGAAGCCTCCCTACCTTGACCTGGCGATAACCTCTCTGACTGGTCGAAGCAGCCCTACCTTGACCTGCCGATAACCTCTCTGACTGGTCGAAGCCTCCCTACCTTGACCTGGCGATAACCTCTCTGACTGGTCGAAGCCTCCCTACCTTGACCTGGCGATAACCTCTCTGACTGGTCGAAGCCTCCCTACCTTGACCTGGCGATAACCTCTCTGACTGGTCGAAGCCGCCCTACCTTGACGTGGCGATAACCTCTCTGACTGGTCGAAGCCTCCCTACCTTGACCTGGCGATAACCTCTCTGACTGGTCGAAGCCTCCCTACCTTGACCTGGCGATAACCTCTCTGACTGGTCGAAGCCGCCCTACCTTGACGTGGCGATAACCTCTCTGACTGGTCGAAGCAGCCCTACCTTGACCTGGCGATAACCTCTCTGACTGGTCGAAGCCTCCCTACCTTGACGTGGCGATAGCCTCTCTGACTGGTCGAAGCCGCCCTACCTTGACGTGGCGATAACCTCTCTGACTGGTCGAAGCAGCCCTACCTTGACCTGGCGATAACCTCTCTGACTGGTCGAAGCCTCCCTACCTTGACGTGGCGATAACCTCTCTGACTGGTCGAAGCCGCCCTACCTTGACGTGGCGATAACCTCTCTGACTGGTCGAAGCAGCCCTACCTTGACCTGGCGATAACCTCTCTGACTGGTCGAAGCCTCCCTACCTTGACGTGGTGATAGCCTCTCTGACTGGTCGAAGCCTCCCTACCTTGACCTGGCGATAACCTCTCTGACTGGTCGAAGCCTCCCTACCTTGACGTGGCGATAGCCTCTCTGACTGGTCGAAGCCGCCCTACCTTGACGGTTAACTGGACTTGTTTGTTGTTCATTCTACCCTGGGCATCTGTTCCATGGCTTATGTTAGCAGTTATCATTTACCATCCAAACGGCATCCTATTCCCTATGTTAGTGCTCTCCTTTCAACCAGAGCCCTATTGGCCCTGGTCAAAAGTAATGCACTAAATAAGGAATAAGGGTGCCGTTTGAAAGCAACCATCGACAACAACAATATTAGTCATGGCCCTGGAGCTGTGTAATCCAGACGTACCAAAGCATCCCATTCACCACCATGGTCTGGTACTCCTATCGTCTAAACACTAGGTAATGTGGGTGTGTGCGCATGTGTGTGTGTGTGTGTGTGCATGTGTGTGTGTGCGCATGTGTGTGTGTGTGTGCGCATGTGTGTGTGTGTGTGCGCATGTGTGTGTGTGTGTGTGTGTGTGTGTGTGTGTGTGTGTGCGCGTGTCCTCTGGCTGGGTTCAGATAGCTCTGATTGGGTAATGTAGAGTGTAATGATGGTCATTACACCGGATCACAGAGCAGGACATGCACACACAGATATGTTGCAGCACTGTAGCGACAGAGCCTGGTCTAAAGGCTAGTTTTCTGTTGTACCCCCACCCCTGATTGGTTAAGGATGGGATTTAGGGAAAGGCATGCATGATCCTAGACCTGATCTAAGGGCCAGTTAGCTTCAACTCTCATCCGGGGGTTCTAATACAGGACCGTTGGACCCAGAGTCCTTGGCTGTGCTGTAAGACCACCCAGTCACACCCAGCTCTATGGGACTATTGTAAAGTCAGGACTCATAGAAGAATTACGGGCTAAATGAGTGCAGTTAGCGAACAAAGAGATAACCTCTTGTACGTCCCTTTGGTAATTCTTCCCAGCGAATTGGTTAAATCGTATTGTCTGTCGTTGCCGTTTATTACATTAGCTGATAGTGGCGTAACGTGTGTGCGTGTGCGTGTGTGTGTGTGTGTGTGTGTGTGTGTGTGTGTGTGTGTGTGTGTGTGTGTGTGTGTGTGTGTGTGTGTGTGTGCGCGTGTGCGTGTGTGTGTGTGTGTGTGTATTGAATGGTGGTATACCTACTACGTTCTCTGCCAGTGTGTGTAGCAGCCTTGTCTCTCGGAGGACAGTAGTAATCTGAAATAAGTTGTCATATCAGAGTTACTGAGTGCTCTCTGCTGTGCTTGTCTGATCCGTAGGTCTGAAAGGCTTTTATCACTACAGTTGGTATTAGATACAGCACTAACTAATGCAGCTCACACAGAGTCAGAAAGCCACACTCTATCACAGAAGACGGATGATAAACCCTCACTGACAGATGTTACATACGTTTAAAATGTCCATATTCCGCAGAAACTCTTGGTACACATTGCCTTGTATTCAGACCCCTTGACTTTTTCCAAATTTCGTTACATTACAGACTTTTTCACATTTTATTTTTTTTTTTTTAAGAATCCCTGTCAATCTACACACAATACTCCCAAAAAATGACAAAGCGAAGAGAGGCTTTTCGAATTTTAAGCAAATGTATGTATAAAAAAACAAACAGAAATACCTTATTTACATAAGTATTCAGACCCTTTGCTATGAGACTCAAAATTGAGCTCAGGTGCATCCTGTTTCCATTGATCATTCTTGAGATGTTTCTACAACTTGTTTGGAGTCCACCTGTGGTAAATTCAATTGATTGGACATGATTTAGAAAGGCACACCCCATCTACATACTGTAGGGTTCCACAGTTAACAGTGCAGGTCAGAGTAAAAACCAAGCCATGAGGTTGAAGGAATTGTCCGTAAAGCTCCGAGACAGGATTGTGTCGAGGCACCGATCTGGGAAAGGGTAACAAAACATCTCTGCTGCATTGAAGGTCCCCAAGAACACAGTGGACTCTGAAATGGAAAAAAGTTTGGAACCACCAAGACTCTTCCTAGAGCTGGCCGCCCGGCCAAACTGAACAATCGGGGGAGAAGGGCCTTGGTCAGGGAGGTGACCAAGAACCCAATGGTCACTCTGACAGAGCTCTAGAGTTACTAAGTGGAAATGGGAGGATCTTCCAGAAGGACAACCATCTCTGCCTTCTTTTTTTAGATGATTTATTTATTTTTTTACCCCTTTTTCATGGTGTCCAATTGTTGTAGTAGCTACTATCTTGTCTCATCGCTACAACTCCCGCACGTGCTCGGGAGAGACGAAGGTTGAAAGTCATGCGTCCTCCGATACACAACTAGCCGCACTGCTTCTTAACACAGCGCGCATCCAACCCGGTAGCCAGCCGCACCAATGTGTCGGAGGAAACACCGTGAACCTGGCAACCTTGGCTAGCGCGCACTGTGCCCGGCCCGCCACAGGAGTCACTGGTGCGCGATGAGACAAGGACCGACCAAGCCCTCCCTTGGAAATAATGGGGATCAATAATAAATCAAATACAGCCCACTTGGAGTTTGCAAAAATCCCGTAAAGACTGTCAGACCATGAGAAACAAAATTGTCTGGTCTGATGAAACCAAGATTGAACTCTTTGGCCTGAATGCCAAGCGTCACATCTGGAGGAAACCTGACACCATCCTTATGGTGAAGGATGAAGGTGGCAGCATCATGCTGTGGGGATGTTTTTCAGTGGAATAGACTGGGAGACTAGTCAGGATTGAGGCGAACATGAACTGAGCAATGTACAGAGAGATCCTTGATGAAAACCTTCTCCAGAGCACTCATGACCTCAGACTGGGGCGAAGGTTCATCTTCCAACCGGATAACAACCCTTAGCACACAGCCAAGACAACGCAGGAGTGGCTTCAGGGCAAATCTCTGAATGTCCTTAAGTGGCCCAGCCAGAGCCCGTATCTCTCTCTTTCTCTTTCTTAATCTCTTTTTCTCTCACGCTCTCTATTTCTCTCAATTCAATTCAATGGCTTTATTGATATGGGAAACGTATGTTAACATTGCCAAAGCAAGTGAAATAGATCATTAACAAAAGTGAAATGAACACCCTTTGTCACACCACTGACTGCATTCTCTCTCCCTCTCTCACCCTCCCTCCCTCCCTCCCTCTCCCTCTCCCTCTCCCTCTCCCTCTCCATCTCCCTCTCCCTCTCCCTCTCCCTCTCCCTCTCCCTCCCTCCAAGGCAGCATTCCATGTATTAAATCATATGGAGAGGGAGTGAAGAAAGACAGAGAATGAAAGTGTGAGAGAATGATAGAGAGAAGGGGAGAACGGGATGGGAAGAGGAGTGGGGGGGGGGTTGTGATCTTCAAAACCAACCAACAATTAAGTGGCGTCTGGATGTTTATAGTCAGAGTTAGTTTAAGCAGCGACCCGACCAGACCTCTCTGTACTTTCGCCCGGAGCCCTGACTTCCACAGACACACTCCCAAATGGAATGCTATTCCCTAGAAAGAGGACTACGTTTGTCCAGCCCTGGTTAAAAGTAGTTCACTATGAAGTGAATAGGGTGCCATTTGGAACATAGTATTGGAGAGAAAAATGAAAGAACATCCGTATTTCATTCTCGGCCTCGAGGGGTCTCTGAGATTGAAAGAGATTATGAGAGGCATTCTGTTCCATAGCCGTTGAAGGATGTTTATTGGCCGTTCTCAGCTGAAAATCACAAGGATGTTTTTTTTTTTTTTTACAAATGACTATATGACACCTATGTCTCCCATTTCCTTGTTTCTTGTGTCAGTTTTATCGTAAAGATATCTACATATATTGTGTATAGAGAGAGATTGAATGTACTTCTAATAAAGTTAGTTTTATTAAGATTGAATGTCAGTCTGCATATTTGCAGCAGCAAAGTATTTTTATGAGTAGAGAAATTTTATCGGCACAATCAGAAAACAATAGCTATGTGTTTGCATATGGATTTTGGGTCAGCAAATCTTTTTTTTTTTTTACAAATCTCCTGCAGAGCCATCTCTGCCTCAATCTAGTGTGAGGGGGGGGGGGTGGTGGGGGGGTCTGGGGGGTTGCAGATTTGGACAACTTCTCAATAAGCGCTGCTCTTACCTGGAACGAAGCCAAGCCTGACAGATATTCTCATAGCAGCCATCCTCTGCGCCCCTCCCTTCCACGCAGGCTGAAGGGGTGTGTGTGTTTCTGTGTGTGTGTCTGTGTGTGTGTGTGTGTGTGTGTTTCTGTGTGTGTGTTTCTGTATGTGTGTGTGTGTGTGTTTCTGTATGTGTGTGTGTGTGTTTCTGTGTGTGTGTGTTTCTGTATGTGTGTGTGTGTGTGTGTTTCTGTATGTGTGTGTGTGTGTTTCTGTTATTGTGTGTGTGTGTGTGTGTGTGTGTGGTAGAGAGGCCCCTGGTTTCAGTTATGTGAGGCGTCTGTAATAATCCTCAGGCCCTGGCCAATTGGATAACACACACCCTACATGTGTGTGTGTGTATGTGTGTGTCTGTGTGTGTGTGGGTGCATGCTTGCATGTGTGCTTACTCACTGGCGTGTCTGTGTGTGGTTGCGTGTGCGTTTGTGTGTCTGTGTGTGTGTGTGTGGCTCCACAAGTCCCACCTCTGTGGTTGCTGAGAGATGAGATGGTCACTCTGATATCTTACACAGAAACACACAGATGCCCTCATGTCTCAAACTAGCCTGTTGAGCAATGTTGAGCAATATGGTTTCTGTGGGAATTGGCACACAGAGTGTGTGTGTGTGTGCATGTGTGTGTGTGTGTGTGTGTGTGTGTGTGTGTGTGCGTGCGTGTGTGCGTGCGTGCGTGCCTGCGTGCATGTGTGTGTGTGTGTGTGTGTGTGTGTGTGTGTGTGTGTGTGTGTCCGTGCGCGTGCGTGCGTGCGTGCGTGTGTGTGTGTGTGTGTGTCTACACAGAGAGTGTTGGCGGTTTTAAGATGCCATGTGATGTAGATCAACCCTATCAGGTAATCTATTAATAGAGAAATATGTTTCCATTTACAAACCTTTTTATAGAATCTTACCACAGGTGATAAGGCATGAATGTCTACAGATAAACATTTTAGGCCTTCTGAAATATTCACAAGGGATCCACTGTCTGTTTAAGGTGAGATAATACACACTTTATTGTCCATTCGAGAAAAGGAAATTGAGTTTTACAGTGTAAGTATGATAACTTTTCCTCATTATCAATCATTCTCTAAAATAAATGAGAAGGGAGATGAAGATTGCCTTTCCCGTACATTTCCCTTTTCTAAAAGCCAGTTTTGGTCTTGTGTTGAAGAAAAAAAACATTCCCTCTCTCTCTCCCTCTCTTACTGTCCACCCCATGGTTTCAGAATGTAAAAACAAATAATTTACACAGTCAGGACACCCGCTATACCAGTCAGTCTTCAATGTACATCCATGTCTGAGGATGTCGGGAGTGGAAAATGGTCACTAGGGGCAACAGTGAGTGCTGTTACCTTCAAGTAGGTTTTGGTTTTGCTAGGGTGTTGTGGACAGGAATGGCAAATGGGCATCTGCCTCTGATTCTAAAAGTTGCTGGTTTGAATCCAGCCATTTAATAAAGAATTTTTTTGTTGTTGTTTGTTTTTATCCTGTCCCAAACCTTAACCCTTACGTTAACCTTTCAGAGTTAATGTCTAACCTTAACCCTTACGTTAACCTTTCAGAGTTAATGTCTAACCTTAACCCTTACGTTAAACTTTCAGAGTTAATGTCTAACCTTAATGTCTGACCTTAACCCTTACGTTAACCTTTCAGAGTTAATGTCTAACCTTAACCCTTACGTTAACCTTTCAGAGTTAATGTCTAACCTTAACCCTTACGTTAACCTTTCAGAGTTAATGTCTAACCTTAACCCTTACGTTAACCTTTCAGAGTTAATGTCTAACCTTAAGATTTAAGTGTTAATCCCTAAACTTAATTAAACCTACCCTTAAAAATGGTGCGTTAAAATGCCTAAAATGTGACGTTTGCAACAACTTCGAACGTCTAATTCTGATGTGAGACTGTGAGATCTAGTTGAATTTACATCCTAGCTGCAACAAAGTGGTTTCAGAGCTGTAAAACCGCGGCTAACTGTTTGTTGTGGATCCTAGCAGCGTGTGAAATTGGGCCTTCATCCCAAATGGCACCCTATTCCCTTGACAGTGCACTACTTTTGACCAGAGCACAATGGTCTGCTCCTAATGTGAACTGAAGTCAACAAAGACTGTCTCTGTGGTGTTGTGTCAATTATTTTTGGCTTTCTGCGCCGTTGCTTCAATGCAGAATGTAATTCTGGTTATAACCGTAGCTGGACTACAATCGAATTAGTTGGAAATTGTAATATTGTGATTTTTATTGTTAAACCTCACTTGCTTTCAGATTTACAATTGACACATTATTTACAAAAAAAAAGAGGGGTTTTACATTTGTCAAGAAAACACGAAAGTCACCCTTTTTTAAATGAAATTGCATCACATTTTCAGCGTGAAATTGTAGTAAATATCACACGGATATTAAAATGTGCTCACCTTGTATCTCTGTAGCTTTATTCAATGTAATTATCCATAATTGTAGGATGTGGCCTTGTCTTTCCCAGGTGGATCTCCTTCCATTATGATTACACACGCTGTAGATGTTTTGTTGTAGCCCGGCTGTGTGTGTGTGTGTGCGTGTGTAGTCTTGGGGGATTCCCCCTGTTTATGTCAGTATAAGTAAAGCCCCATGGCCAAACACTTGGCCAGCGAGAGAGAGAGAGAGCTAAAGAGAGAGAGAGAGAGAGAAAGAGATACTCTGTTGCGGTGTACAGTACATGCTGGGCTTGTCAGGACACGACAAATGGCCAGGCTGTATCAGAGCAGCCAACAAGAATGTGGCAGTCATCCTCTCTCTCTCACACACACACACACACACACACACACACAAACACACACACACACACACACACACACACACACACACACACACACACACACTCACACACACACACACACACAACTCACTCACTCACTCACTCACTCACTCACTCACTCACTCACTCACTCTCACACACACCGATCCTGTGGAGGTTAAAGAAGGGTTTATAAGCCTTGAGACAACTGAGACATGGATTGTGTTTGTGTCCCACTCTGAGGGTGAATAAGCAAGACAAAAGATTTAAGTGCCTTTGAACGGGGTATGGTAGTAGGTGCCTGGCACACCGGTTTGAGTGTGTCAAGAACTGCAATGCTGCTGGGTTTCTCGTGTGTATCTAGAATGATCCTCGACTCAAAGGAAATCCAGGTAACTTGACTGTGGAAACCGTTGGACTCAACATGGGCTAGAAACTCAACATTAGGAAGATGTTCCTAATGTTTTGTACACCCAGTGAAGTATTTGTACACCCAGTAGTATTTTTTCATGTGGGCAAACACACACACAAACACACCATATTGGTACAAAACGCTTCCAAAGATATCCAAACGGGTTTCTATCGTTATTTTATTACAATATGGCAGCGTATTCCTTTTTTCCAAGATGGCTGCCAAAATGATGACATCACATATGAGACTGCACACGAACAGGGGATTAGGGCCCGTCAGAGAAACACACAGCCTGGCTTTCTATTTTCCCCTTGTTGATAATACCATGTACATGTAGGCCACAATATCAACCAAGACAGAGTGTTTTAGTCCGTTTATAGATTCCTGCATAGTGCTCTCTCAGACACATATCAGGACCCGTATTCATAAATTGTCTCTGAGAAGGAGTGCTGATCTAGGATCAGGTCCACCCTGTCTATGTTACATAATTCATTAAAAGATTAAACTGATCTTAGATCTTAGATGCTGATCTAGGACGTTTGATGTTCTTGTTCTGTCCCCGACCATCTCATTTAGGCTGGGTGTCCTGTTCTATTCTCGACCATCTCATTTAGGCTGGGTGTCCTGTTCTGTCCCCGACCACCTCATTTAGGCTGGGTGTCCTGTTCTGTCCCCGACCATCTCATTTAGGCTGGGTGTCCTGTTCTGTCCCCGACCATCTCATTTAGGCTGGGTGTCCTGTTCTGTCCCCGACCATCTCATTTAGGCTGGGTGTCTTGTTCTGTCCCCGACCATCTCATTTAGGCTGGGTGTCCTGTTCTGTCCATGACCATCTCCTTTAGGCTGGGTGTCTTGTTCTGTCCATGACCATCTCATTTAGGCTGGGTGTCTTGTTCTGTCCATGACCATCTCATTTAGGCTGGGTGTCCTGTTCTGTCCCGGACCATCTCATTTAGGCTGGGTGTCTTGTTCTGTCCATGACCATCTCATTTAGGCTGGGTGTCTTGTTCTGTCCCCGACCATCTCATTTAGTCTGGGTGTCCTGTTCTGTCCCCGACCATCTAATTTAGTCTGGGTGTCCTGTACTGTCCCCGACCATCTCATTTAGGCTGGGTGTCCTGTTCTGTCCCCGACCATATCATTTAGGCTGGGTGTCCTGTTCTGTCCCCGACCCTCTCATTTAGGCTGGGTGTCCTGTTCTGTCCCCGACCATCTCATTTAGGCTGGGTGTCCTGTTCTGTCCCCGACCATCTCATTTAGGCTGGGTGTCCTGTTCTGTCCCCGACCATCTCATTTAGTCTGGGTGTCCTGTTCTGTCCCCGACCATCTCATTTAGGCTGGGTGTCCTGTTCTGTCCCCGACCATGTCATTTAGGCTGGGTGTCTTGTTCTGTCCTCAACCATCTCATTTAGGCTGGGTGTCCTGTTCCGTCCCCGACCATCTCATTTAGGCTGGGTGTCCTGTTCTGTCCCCAACCATCTCATTTAGGCTGGGTGTCTTGTTCTGTCCCATCTCTAGTGGTGTGGGGGCTGTGCTTTGGCAAAGTGGGTGGGGTTATATCCTTCCTGTTTGGCCCCGTCCGGGGGTGTCCTCGGATGGGGCCACAGTGTCTCCTGACCCATCCTGTCTCAGCCTCCAGTATTTATGCTGCAGTAGTTTGTGTCGGGGGGCTAGGGTCAGTTTGTTATATCTGGAGTACTTCTCCTGTCCTATTCGGTGTCCTGTGTGAATCTAAGTGTGCGTTCTCTAATTCTCTCCTTCCCTCTTTCTTTCTCTCTCTCAGAGGACCTGAGCCCTAGGACCATGCCCCAGGACTACCTGACATGATGACACCTTGCTGTCCCCAGTTCACCTGGCCGTGCTGCTGCTCCAGTTTCAACTGTTCTGCCTTATTATTATTCGACCATGCTGGTAATTTATGAACATTTGAACATCTTGGCCATGTTCTGTTATAATCTCCACCCGGCACAGCCAGAAGAGGACTGGCCATCCCACATATGCTCTCTCTAATTCTCTTTCTTTCTCTCTCTCGGAGGACCTGAGCCCTAGGACCATGCCCCAGGAATACCTGACATGATGACTCCTTGCTGTCCCCAGTCCACCTGACTGTGCTGCTGCTCCAGTTTCAACTGTTCTGCCTAATTATTATTCGACCATGCTGGTCATTTATGAACATTTGAACATTTGGCCATGTTCTGTTATAATCTCCACCCGGCACAGCCAGAAGAGGACTGGCCACCCCACATAGCCTGGATCCTCTCTAGGTTTCTTCCTAGGTTTTGGCCTTTCTAGGGAGTTTTTCCTAGCCACCGTGCTTCTACACCTGCATTGCTTGCTGTTTGGGGTTTTAGGCTGGGTTTCTGTACAGCACTTTGAGATATCAGCTGATGTACGAAGGGCTATATAATTATATTTGATTTGATTTGATTTGATCTCATTTAGGCTGGGTGTCCTGTTCTGTCCCCAACCATCTCATTTAGGCTGGGTGTCCTGTTCTGTCCCCAACCATCTCATTTAGGCTGGGTGTCCTGTTCTGTCCCCGACCATCTCAGTTAGGCTGGGTGTCCTGTTCTGTCCCCGACCATCTCATTTAGGCTGGGATTTCTAGTTTTGTCCCCGACCATCTCATTTAGTCTGGGTGTCCTTTTCTGTCCCCGACCATCTCATTTAGGCTGGGTGTCCTGTTCTGTCCCAGACCATCTCATTTAGGCTGGGTGTCCTGTTCTGTCCCCGACCATCTCATTTAGGCTGGGTGTCCTGTTCTGTCCCCGACCATCTCATTTAGGCTGGGTGTCCTGTTCTGTCTCCGACCATCTCATTTAGGCTGGGTGTCCTGTTCTGTCCCCGACCATCTCATTTAGGCTGGTTGTCCAGATGATATGTGCAATGTTTTGGTTGAATCGGTCACTATTGGTTTCCAGACCGAGGTTGGCATTTCAGCCTGGAATCTTTGAGGATCAGGTTGTAACCAGAGATGAGGTGAACAAATTACGTTGACAAACGTGCAAACATCCATGATATTAATCTTCCCTTTAAATAACCTTTACATATCGAGAGAGTTTACCAATTCTAGCTAACAATTGCTTACAATGCAGAAACGGCCGCCTTTTAAGTCCTTCCTCATTTAAAACATATAACTGCCATCTCTCTCCTTTTGTCATTTAAATCCCAAATCATGTTGAATCCTTCCTGGTTCTCCATTCCCAGTCTGGGTGTAGGGCGTCAATCTGTGGGGAAGGGAGATTATCTGTTCTCCCACTGATGTCTCCCAAGGATCCTCTTGGCATCACTAGGCCTTGGCTAGCTCGGGTTAATTAGCGACCACGGTCCCAGTGGAGACATTAGAGAGCTCAGCTCAGCGTTGGTCAAACACTAACGGTACTAGCCACAGAAGCCACTAACACTCTGGAAGCTTGGCAGTAGGAGCATTCACAGGTAGGCTATTCTAATTGTTACTGCTAACAGTTTTAGCCTCTGATACTGCTACACTTAGGAGACCTGGATCATTCACAGGTAGGCAACTGTAATTAATCCAAGTGTATGCTAATTGTTACTGCTAACAGGTAGGCATCTGTAATTAATCCAAGTGTATGCTAATTGTTACTGCTAACAGGTGGGCATCTGTAATTAATCCAAGTGTATGCTAATTGTTACTGTTAACAGGTAGGCAACTGTAATTAAACCAAGTGTATGCTAATTGTTACTGCTAACAGGTAGGCAACTGTAATTAAACAAAGTGTATGCTAATTGTTATTGCTAACAGGTAGGCAACTGTAAATTAACCAATTATAGCACAGGTGTTTTGGGATCATGCTTTCATGATTAGTTAGCCCGGCCCATGACTATTATACCCAATTGTCACACACGGATCACAAGGGATTCCCTCTTGGTCTAAAGGTCAAGATGTTGGGTTCACGAGCACGTATCTGACCAGTTACACCTGCCTGTTGCTGTAAGAACCATAGACCCAGTAGAGATCAAATCAAATCAAATCAAATTGTATTTGTCACATACACATGGTTAGCAGATGTTAATGCGAGTGTAGCGAAATGCTTGTGCTTCCAGTTCCGACAATGCAGTAATAACCAACAAGTCATCTAGCTAACAATTCCAAAACTACTACCTTATAAGTTTAAGGGGATAAAGAATTTGTACATAAAGATATATGAATGAGTGATGGTACAGAGCGGCATAGGCAAGATACAGTAGATGGTATTGAGTGCAGTATATACATATGAGATGAGTATGTAAACAAAGTGGCACAGTAAAAGTGGCTAGTGATACATGTATTACATAAAGATGCAGTAGATGATACAGTATATACATATACATATGAGATGAATACTGTAGGGTATGTAACATTATATTAGGTAGCATTGTTTAAAGTGGCTAGTGATATATATTATTAAAGTGGCTGGAGTTGAGTCAGTGTGTTGGCAGCAGCCACTCAATGTTAGTGGTGGCTGTTTAACAGTCTGATGGCCTTGAGATAGAAGCTGTTTTTCAGTCTCTCGGTCCCAGCTTTGATGCACCTGTACTGACCTCGCCTTCTGGATGATAGCGGGGTGAACAGGCAGTGGCTCGGGTGGTTGTTGTCCTTGATGATCTTTATGGCCTTCCTGTGACATCGGGTGGTGTAGGTGTCCTGGAGGGCAGGTAGTTTGCCACCGGTGAATGCGTTGTGCAGACCTCACTACCCTCTGGAGAGCCTTACGGTTGTGGGCGGAGCAGTTGCCGTACCAGGCGATGATACAGCCCGACAGGATGCTCTCGATTTTGCATCTGTAGAAGTTTGTGAGTGCTTTAGGTGACAAGCCAAATTTCTTCAGCCTCCTGAGGTTGAAGAGGCGCTGCTGCGCCTTCTTCACGATGCTGTCTGTGTGGGTGGACCAATTCAGTTTGTCTGTGATGTGTACGCCGAGGAACTTAAAACTTACTACCCTCTACACTACTGTTCCATCGATGTGGATAGGGGGGTGTTCCCTCTGCTGTTTCCTGAAGTCCACAATCATCTCCTTAGTTTTGTTGACGTTGAGTGTGAGGTTATTTTCCTGACACCACACTCCGAGGGCCCTCACCTCCTCCCTGTAGGCCGTCTCGTCGTTGTTGGTAATCAAGCCTACCACTGTTGTGTCGTCCGCAAACTTGATGATTGAGTTGGAGGCGTGCGTGGCCACGCAGTCGTGGGTGAACAGGGAGTACAGGAGAGGGCTCAGAACGCACCCTTGTGGGGCCCCAGTGTTGAGGATCAGAGGGGTGGAAATGTTGTTGCCTACCCTCACCACCTGGGGGTTTGAGTCATTTAGAGAGACTTAGAGGAACAATCAGGGCCTTGCTCAAGTGCACATTGACAGGTCTTTCACCCAGTAGGCTCAGGGAATCGAAACAGCAACCTTTGGGTCATTGGCCCTAGATGTTGTACAGTGGAGGTTCACATTGTGAGCTGGGTCGTTTCTATTTAGAGGGAAATCAAAATAAATGTTTTTTTTATTTATTTTACCAGGCAAGTCAGTTAAGAACAAATTCTTATTTTCAATGACGGCCTGGGAACAGTGGGTTAACTGCCTGTTCAGGGGCAGAACGGCAGATTTGTACCTTGTCAGCTCGGGGGTTTGAACTCACAACCTTCCGGTTACTAGTCCAACACTCTAACCACTAGGCTACCCTGCCGGGGTAAAAATAAATGTGATTCTTATCTTGTTGTTGCCTAGAGCCCATGCAGGCGTGCTGGTGATATGCATCGATAAGCTCATAAACAAACTGTAATTACTAACCCATTAGAGCCAAGGCCTTCCAAACAGAACTGTAATCCATACACAGGGGGCTTGGAGCTAGACTCCCCTCTTTCATACAGGGACTAGTGGAAGTGAAAAAGTGGAGCAAAAATACATTTTATTTGTGGTTGTGGTTTTAACATTTATTTATTGTTTTGTGATTGTGTGTTTCAAAATGTATTTATTTATTTGTACTTGTGTGTTTAAACATGTATTGATTTGTGATTGTGTGTTATAAAATGTATTTATTTATTGATTTGTGATGGTGTGTTTTAAAATGTATTTATTTATTGATTTGTGATTGTGTGTTATAAAATGTATTTATTTATTGATTTGTGATTGTGTGTTATAAAATGTATTTATTTATTGATTTGTGATTGTGTGTTATAAAATGTATTTATTTATTGATTTGTGATTGTGTCTCTTAACATTTAAAGACCGGCTAAGGTATACATTATAATGTTGTTTTTTCATTATTCTACATCCTCCTCAGCTGCTTTAGAGCGTTATTCTGTCTACTAGAATGAGACACAAAACGGGAAAATGCACTAACCGGAAGATCTTGGACTTCCTATACAAATATTCCAATCAGTAAACAAAAGCGATAGTAGTAACAGTGATAGTAACAACCTTATTGTGTCTGTCTAACACACTATGAAATACAGAGAGGGGTTCACTGAGCTACTGCTTTTCCCACAAGGCTGTGCTTGTATAGTCTGTCCTTGACAGTCTTAGCCATGAATACTCCAGGCAATATGAAATCCTGTAGGGTAGGATGGCTGGAACCTCACATTCATTATACAGTCTTACACTGTAGTCCCAAGATCTGTCTGGCCGCTCTGCCTTTTGATTGAGTCCCATAACTTTCCCATGACATTTTGGACATTAATATTGCAAGGATTAGGCTGTATCCTGTCTCTATATCCTCACGTATTCTGATAGACTACCTTCAAATACACACTGGTCAGGTCTTGTCACCTTGTTCCCTAACCATCACCATCACACACACACACGCACACACACGCACGCACGCACACACACACACACACACACACACACACACACACACACACACACACACACACACACACACACACACACACACACACACACACACACACACACACACACACCATAGGGAAGATGGCAGGTTGAAATCCAGACTTGGTTGATATTCAGGGAGGTTGCTTCTCTTCTACCAAAAGCTGTCTCGTCCCTAACCTTCAGTGGAGAGTTCTGACTATGTGATCAAGCAGCTCCATCACACTACGCTCCTCACACCAACGTGACATGTTTTCGAACCAACCCCCTCCTCAGTCCAATGGCACATGTTTATGCAGGAGACAAGGGTCAACAAAAAGCCACGTGACTTTTGTGTCAGAAATCTTCTTTATTTTGTTTTTCACAATTGGTGCCCGAAGAAGAACCCAGTTGTTAATAATGTTTTTTTTTCCTCATTATAACCCATCGTTATTCATTATTCCCTTTGTTGGCATCCTACGACACAGTCGTCACATCAACATGAAAGCTGTAATGATATGGTAATAATTACGCATCACTCTCTGGACCCGTCAATCAAATTTGAGACGGAGCTCATTTCATTTCCAATAAAGTGCTGAAGAAACCCTCCCTCTACCTTGTTATTGGCTCTCATTAAAAATGAAGTGTGCTATTCCTGTTCTGTTTCCTTTCTTCACTAGGGGGTACAGTCTTAAGCCTCACCGCGCAACCGGAGCCGTATTGGCAGAACTAGCTGGATCGGTGTCGGTGGCCTGTGCACCGAATCAATGTCTCTCCCTCCCTCTCTACAAGTCTTGTTAACCCTTGGCAAAGATAGTTGTGTAGGGGTTGGTAGGGGTCGGTGCCCTGTGCAGTGAATCAACATCTCTCCCTCCCTTTGTACAAGTCGTGATACCCCTTGGCAAAGCTAGCTGTATAGGGGTTGGTAGGGGTCGGTGGGGGTTGTGTAGGTGTGTTTATGTGTGTGTGTGTATCCTTGTGTGTATAGTGTGTCAGCGTATGTGTGTTTTCCTGCGTGCGTGTGTGTGTAGGGGTTGGTAGGGGTTGTGTAGGGGTTGTGTAGGGATTGTTTCGGTGTTGGTAGGGCTTGTGTAGGGGTTGGTACGGATTGGTGGCCTCTGCAGTCCAGAGCTGTGTGGGTATTTTCCACTGTGAATTCTCTGCATGACAACAACAGCAGGCGGTATCATTTGGTCTCTGTTTTACTGCAGGCTCCCATCGACCGGGGCAGCATATGTTCAGGGAAGCCTCAGCGAAACACAGACCCATTCGCTGTTCTCCATTTGTGTTTGTGCGGTCAAATTTAATCAAGACAGCATCTGTTCACATTTAATGTGAGAAATGGTCCCCAGTGTGTGTGTGTGTGTGTGTGTGTGTGTGTGTGTTTGTGTGTGTGTGTGTGTGTGTGTGTGTGTGTGTGTGTGTGTGTGTGTGTGTGTGTGTGTGTGTGTGTGTGTGTCTGAGAGAGAGAGAGACCAACAGAGAGAGAATGGGAAAATGGTTGTGGCTACAGTGGTATGTATGTGTTTACGTATACAGTAGGCCTATGTGTGTGAAACCGTGTGTGTGTGTGTGTGTGTTTGATGGGGGTGAGCAAGAGAGAGTGTGTGTGTGTTTATGTGTGTGTGTATCCTTGTGTGTACAGTGTGTCAGCGTATGTGTGTTTGCCTGCGTGTGTGTGTGAATCCAACCCTTATGTTTATTGTATGTGTGCCTAAGGTTTGTCTAAGAGGCCATTGTAGGAACTTCAAAAGAAATTTGCTGAGAATTTTAATTACCAGACAGCTTAACTTGACACATGAGACAGAGTGAGATCCTTTTTCAGAAGACTATAAATCTCCCAGCAGAGACGGAGAGAGACAGAGAGAGATATGGACAGCTTCACGCCCTGCCAAGCCCTCTGCTTCACTCCCTTGGACCTCCCAGAGACTCTTCTCCCAGGGAGGAAGCCTGCAGGTCAGGCCCAACTGTGGCCACCTTATCCATGCACCTGAGTCAGGACAACAGCCTCTCGCAGTGCCTCCAGGTGAGAGGATGGGGAGTGATTAGTCGCCTCATAAATCAGTAGTGTAAGGCCTATAGGCCTCGAAACTGACCAGGGGCTTGTCTACTGGCCCGTTCCGCTGGATCCCCACAGCAATGCTCTGACACACTGAGGTTAAGGCCAAGTCATCTCAGATGGCAGTACCAGGACTGTTGTTTGTTTGTGTGTCTGTTTTTCCCTCATCACTAAGGAACGTCCGTCTGGCTGTCTTGATCACACAGAGAGTTAGATGCCTTATAGTAAATGTGGTGCATCTTTAGTTTCCCCTGTGTAAATTCCTTTAACCCCCAGACGTCTAAGCGATTCCCTGATATTTAGGTGATGATAGAAAACATAAAGACCCACCCAGAATAATCTCACAGGCAAATGACAGTTCTGGGGATTGTACAGTTCACATCACTAAACTAAATGAGTAGATAGATGACTTGAAAACAGGAATTATTCCCTTTCAGTCCTGGCATTATTAAGAAAGAGCAGGTTGTTATTATTATTATTATCTCTATTCCTTGGTGCATCACCATGCCAACACTGTGCCCCACCCACCTCATTATAGACTATGTATATTCTCGCAGGAGTATTCCTCAACAGTATACCTCTTCTCCTTCTCCTCAGGTACCTCTCTCTCTCTCTCTCTCTCTCCAACTCCCCTCCTTTCATGTAGTTCCTGCTACCTTCCACTCGCATCCCCCCCTCTTCTCTCCCTTCTCTCCCTCCCCCCTCTTCTCTCCCTTCTCTCCCTCCCCCCTCTTCTCTCCCTTCGTCCTTCTACACCCGCCTTTACTTCACTTAACTTTGGTGATGTGATGTGATGCCATCTCTCCCCTCTCCCCGTCTCTCCTCTCCCTCCCTCTCTCCTCACCCTCCCTCGCTCCCTCCTCTTCATCTTCTCCTACCTCTTCCTCCCTCTCTTTCTCTCCTCTCTCTCCCTCCTCTCCCTCCTCTCTCTCCCCCTCTCTCCTCTCCCTCCCTCTCTCTCCCTCCTCTCTCTCCCTCCTCTCCCTCCCTCCTCTCTCTCCCTTCTCTCTCTCCCTCCCTCCTCTCTCTCCCTCCTCTCTCTCTCTCCTCCTCCCTATCTCTCCATCATCTCTCTCCTCTCTCTCCTCTCTCTCCCCCTCTCCCTCCCTCCTCTCTCTCCTCTCCCTCCTCTCTCTCCCTCCTCTCTCTCCTCTCTCTCCTCTCCCTCCCTCCTCTATCTCCCTTCTCTCTCTCCTCTCCCTCCTCTCTCTCCCTCCTCTCTCTCCTCTCTCTCCTCTCCCTCCCTCCTCTCTCTCATCTCCCTCCTCTCTCTCCCTCCTCTCCTCTCTCTCCCTCCTCTCTTCTCCCTCCTCTCTTTCCCTCCTCTCTCTCCCTCCTCTCTCTCCCCTCTCTCCTCTCCATCCCTCTCTCTCCCTCCTCTCCCTCCCTCCTCTCCCTCTCTCCTCTCTCTCCCTTCTCTCTCTCCTCTCCCTCCTCTCTCTCCCTCCTCTCCCTCCCTCCTCTCTCCACCTCTCCTCTCCCTCCTATCTCTCCCTCCTCTCCTTTCCCTCCTCTCCCTCTTCTCTCTCCCTCCTCTCCTCTCCCTCCTCTCTCCTCTCTATCCTCTCTCTGCCTCCCTCCCTCCCTCCTCTCTCTCCCTCCTCTCTCTCCTCTCCCTCCTCTCTCTCCCTCTTCTCCCTCCCTCCTCTCTCTCCCTTCTCTCTCTCCTCTCCCTCCTCTCTCTCCCTCCTTTCTCTCCTCTCTCTCCTCTCCCTCCCTCCTCTCTCTCCCTCCTCTCTCTCCTCTCCCTCCTATCTCTCCATCATCTCTCTCCTCTCTCTCCTCTCTCTCCCACTCTCCCTCCCTCCTCTCTCTCCTCTCCCTCCTCTCTCTCCCTCCTCTCTCTCCTCGCTCTCCTCTCCCTCCCTCCTCTATCTCCCTTCTCTCTCTCCTCTCCCTCCTCTCTCTCCCTCCTCTCTCTCCTCTCTCTCCCTCCTCTCTCTCCCTCCTCTCTCTCATCTCCCTCCTCTCTCTCCCTGCTCTCCCTCCCTCCCTCCTCTCCTCTCCCTCCTCTCTTTCCCTCCTCTCTCCTCTCCATCCCTCTCGCTCCCTCCTCTCCCTCCCTCCTCTCCCTCTCTCCTCTCTCTCCCTTCTCTCTCTCCTCTCCCTCCTCTCTCTCCCTCCTCTCTCTCCTCTCTCCTCTCCCTCCCTCCTCTCTCTCCTCTCCCTCCTCTCTCCCTCCTCTCTCTCCTCTCTGTTCTCTCTCTCCCTCCTCTCCCTCCCTCCTCTCTCTCCATCCACTCTCTCCTCTCCCTCCTCTCTCTCCTCTCTCTCTCCTCTCCCCCTCTCTCTCCCTCCTCTCTCTCCTCTCTCTCCTCTTTCTCCCTCCTCTCCTCTCTCTCTCTCCTCTCCCTCCCTCCTCTCTCTCCCTCCTCTCTCTCCCTCCTCTCCTCTCCCTCCTCTCCCTCCTCTCTCTCCCTCCTCTCTCTCCTCTCTCTCCTCTCTCTCCCTCCTCTCCCTCCCTCCTCTCTCTCCTCTCCTCTCCCTCCTCTCTCTCCCTCCTCTCTCTCCTCTCTCTCCTCTCTCTCCCTCCTCTCCCTCCCTCCTCTCTCTCCTCTCTCTCCCTCCTCTCCTCTCTCTCCCTCCTCTCTTCTCCCTCCTCTCTTTCCCTCCTCTCTCTCCCTCCTCTCTCTCCCTCTCTCCTCTCCATCCCTCTCTCTCCCTCCTCTCCCTCCCTCCTCTCCCTCTCTCCTCTCTCTCCCTTCTCTCTCTCCTCTCCCTCCTCTCTCTCCCTCCTCTCCCTCCCTCCTCTCTCACCTCTCCTCTCCCTCCTATCTCTCCTCCTCTCCTTTCCCTCCTCTCCCTCTTCTCTCTCCCTCCTCTCCTCTCCCTCCTCTCTCTCCTCTCTATCCTCTCTCTGCCTCCCTCTCCCTCCCTCCTCTCTCTCCCTCCTCTCTCTCCTCTCCCTCCTCTCTCTCCCTCTTCTCCCTCCCTCCTCTCTCTCCCTTCTCTCTCTCCTCTCCCTCCTCTCTCTCCCTCCTTTCTCTCCTCTCTCTCCTCTCCCTCCCTCCTCTCTCTCCCTCCTCTCTCTCCTCTCCTTCCTATCTCTCCATCATCTCTCTCCTCTCTCTCCTCTCTCTCCCACTCTCCCTCCCTCCTCTCTCTCCTCTCCCTCCTCTCTCTCCCTCCTCTCTCTCCTCGCTCTCCTCTCCCTCCCTCCTCTATCTCCCTTCTCTCTCTCCTCTCCCTCCTCTCTCTCCCTCCTCTCTCTCCTCTCTCTCCTCTCCCTCCCTCCTCTCTCTCATCTCCCTCCTCTCTCTCCCTGCTCTCCCTCCCTCCCTCCTCTCCTCTCCCTCCTCTCTTTCCCTCCTCTCTCCTCTCCATCCCTCTCGCTCCCTCCTCTCCCTCCCTCCTCTCCCTCTCTCCTCTCTCTCCCTTCTCTCTCTCCTCTCCCTCCTCTCTCTCCCTCCTCTCTCTCCTCTCTCCTCTCCCTCCCTCCTCTCTCTCCTCTCCCTCCTCTCTCCCTCCTCTCTCTCCTCTCTGTTCTCTCTCTCCCTCCTCTCCCTCCCTCCTCTCTCTCCATCCACTCTCTCCTCTCCCTCCTCTCTCTCCTCTCTCTCTCCTCTCCCCCCTCCTCTCTCTCCCTCCTCTCTCTCCTCTCTCTCCTCTTTCTCCCTCCTCTCCTCTCTCTCTCTCCTCTCCCTCCCTCCTCTCTCTCCCTCCTCTCTCTCCCTCCTCTCCTCTCCCTCCTCTCCCTCCTCTCTCTCCCTCCTCTCTCTCCTCTCTCTCCTCTCTCTCCCTCCTCTCCCTCCCTCCTCTCTCTCCTCTCCTCTCCCTCCTATCTCTCCCTCCTCTCTTTTCCCTCCTCTCCCTCTTCTCTCTCCCTCCTCTCCTCTCCCTCCTCTCTCTCCTCTCTATCCTCTCTCTGCCTCCTCTCCCTCCCTCCTCTCTCTCCCTCCTCTCTCTCCTCTCCCTCCTCTCTCTCCCTCCTCTCCTCTCCCTCCTCTCCCTCCTCTCTCTTCCTCCTCTCCTCTCCTCTCCCTCCTCTCTCTCCTCTCCCTCCCTCCTCTCTCTCCCTCATTCTTTACTCTCACCTTCCATCTACATCTGCAGGTGCTTATTTTGAAGTCACAGATATTCAATATTAATGAGTCGCCTCATGCATTTCTGAGCTCTAATTAGATCTCTCTGTGTGTGTGTGTGTGTGTGTGTGTGTGTGTGTGTGAAAGAGAGAGCATGTGTGTGTCGTGGTGACAATTTCATCTTATCACCAGTAATGCCTCTTCACTGAGCTGTGGCAAAGATGGGGTCAGGAGTAGTGGAATGGGATAATGAGGGTAGGAAGGAATGGGGGTAGTGTGGGTAGGAGGAACGGGGATAGTGAGGGTAGGAGGAACAGGGTTATTGAGGATAGGAGGGACGGGGATAGTGAGGGTAGGAGGAACGGGGATAGTGAGGGTAGGAGGAACGGGGATAGTGAGGGTAGGAGGAATGGGGATAGTGAGGGTAGGAGGAACGGGGATAGTGAGGGTAGGAGGGACGAGGGTATTGAGGGTAGGAGGAACGGGGATAGTGAGGGTAGGAGGAACGGGGATAGTGAGGGTAGGAGGAATGGGGATAGTGAGGGTAGGAGGAATGGGGGTAGTGTGGGTAGGAAGAACGGGGATAGTGAGGGTAGGAGGGACGAGGGTATTGAGGGTAGGAGGAACGGGGATAGTGAGGGTAGGAGGAACGGGGATAGTGAGGGTAGGAGGAACGGGGATAGTGAGGGTAGGAGGAATGGGGGTAGTGTGGGTAGGAGGAACGGGGATAGTGAGGGTAGGAGGAACGGGGGTATTGAGGATAGGAGGGACATGGTTAGTGAATCTACGTGGGACAGAGGTAGTGAGGGTAGGATGGAAGGGGTAGGATGGACGGGGGTAGGAGGGACGGGGGTAGGATGGACGGGGTAGGATGGACAGGGGTAGTATGGGACGGGGGTGGTAAGGGTAGGATGGATAGGGGTAGTATGGGACAGGGGTAGCAGCCTAATCAGAGGCCTCATTCTCTGGGTCTCATTACATGACAGACAGCTGGCCAGTGGTGGAAAAAGTACTCAATCGTCATACTTCAGTAAAAGTAAAGATACCTTCATAGAAAATGACTCAAGTAAATGTGAAAGTCACCCAGTAAAATACTACTTGAATAAAAGCATTTGGTTTTAAATATACTTAAGTAAATGGAGCTGCTCACATGTACTTACGTATCAAAAGTAAAAGTATAAACCATTTAAAATTCTGTATATTAAACAAACCAGACGGCACAATTTCAATATTTATTTTTATTGACAGATAGCCAGGGGCACGCTCCAACACTCAGACATAATTTACAAACAAAGCATGAGTGTTTAGTGAGTCTGCCAGATCAGAGGCAGTAGGGATGACCAGGGATGTTCTCTGTTTAGTGAGTCCACCAGATGAGAGGCAATAGGGATGACCAGGGATGTTCTCTGTTTAGTGAGTCCTGCAGATCAGAGGCAGTAGGGATGACCAGGGATGTTCTCTGTTTAGTGAGTCCACCAGATGAGAGGCAGTAGGGATGACCAGGGATGGTCTCTGTTTTATAAGTCTGCCAGATCAGAGGCAGTAGGGACGACCAGGGATGTTCTCTGTTTAGTGAGTCCACCAGATCAGAGGCAATCGGGATGACCAGGGATGTTCTCTGTTTAGTGACTCCACCAGATCAGAGGCAGTAGGGATGACCAGGGATGTTCTCTGTTTAGTGACTCCACCAGATCAGAGACAGTAGGGATGACTAGGGATGGTCTCTGTTTAGTGAGTCCACCAGATCAGAGACAGTAGGGATGACCAGGGATGTTCTCTGTTTAGTGAGTCCACCAGATCAGAGACAGTAGGGATGACCAGGGATGTTCTCTGTTTAGTGAGTCCACCAGATCAGAGGCAGTAGGGATGACCAGGGATGTTCCCTGTTTAGTGAGTCTGCCAGATCAGAAGCAGTAGGGATGACCAGGGATGTTCTCTGTTTAGTGAGTCCGCCAGATCAGAGGCAGTAGGGGTGACCAGGGATGTTATCTGTTTAGTGAGTCTGCCAGATCAGAGGCAGTAGGGATGACCAGGGATGGTTTCTGTTTAGTGAGTCCGCCAGATCAGAGGCAGTAGGGATGACCAGGGATGGTCTCTGTTTTATAAGTCTGCCAGATCAGAGGCAGTAGGGACGACCAGGGATGTTCTCTGTTTAGTGAGTCCACCAGATCAGAGGCAATCGGGATGACCAGGGATGTTCTCTGTTTAGTGAGTCCACCAGATCAGAGGCAGTAGGGATGACCAGGGATGTTCTCTGTTTAGTGAGTCTGCCAGATCAGAGGCAGTAGGGACGACCAGGGATGTTCTCTGTTTAGTGAGTCCACCAGATCAGAGGCAATCGGGATGACCAGGGATGTTCTGTTGATACGTGTGTGAATTGGATAATTTTCCTGTCAAAAGGTAACGAGTACTTTTGGGTGTCAGAAAAAATGTATGGAGTAAAAAATACATTATTTTCTTTAAGAATGTAGTGAAGTAAAAGTGAAAGTTGGGAAAAATATAAATAGTAAAATAAAGTACAGATACCAAAAAATATATACTTAGGTAGTACTTTAAAGTATTTTTACATAAGTACTTTACACCACTGCTGCTCTAACATCTCCTCCTCGGGCTTCCTCTTTCCTCCACACCAGGGGTGGGGAACCTTTTTGCCATCAAGGGCCATTTGAATATTTATAAATTAATTTGGGGGCCATATTATTAAAATGAGCTATTTAAATGCTGCCCCCTATCCCAAACAGGTTTTAAACCGCTCACAAAATGCCTTCGCGAGCTTTCCACACTCACTAGCAAATTCCGATGTAATCTCAGGCTCGTGTCCTTGCAGAGTTGGAAAATGCAATGTGTTACTTCTTTCTAGTTGGACTTACCATGGCTTTAATTTTGCTTCAAACTATTTCACGTTTGACAACAGATCGCTGAGAAGCTGGTTCAGCCCTTGGAGCTTGACGTTCAAGTCAGACAGATACTTGGTAATGTCCACCATGAAGGCGAAACCACACATTCACTTGTCATCACTCAGTTCCACGACAGGTTTCCCCTTCATCTCCATACATTGCACGCAACCATGTTTCCACGGCTCAACCATTGCACTTCACGGTGGTCAACCAGATCACCATACTCCGATTCAAGATCACTCAATAGCTCCTTAAACTGTCGGTTGTTCAGCCATTTGCTTTTGATCACAATGATGGTCGACACTACAGTTGCCTTGACGTTATTCTGCTTCAGGGACTGCACACATACTTTCTTGATGTATGATGCAGTTGCATACAATTAAATCACTTGAATCAAGACTGAGACAACTCATTTATTTTTTCACTAATGCGGTTAACCCCTTTTTCGAGCCAACCATGGCTGGCGCTCCATGTGTAGTAAGGCCACTTAATCTTTCAAACCATAGCTCAAATTGGCTCATAGCCGAGATAAGTCTCTCAAACAAGTCCTCACCTCCAAAGACAGCAATTCCTCCCTTGTGTCAAACTGCAAATTGGGCGATATTTGTTATGTCAGTCGCTTCATCACATGCCAAAGAGAAAAACTTGAAATTTGTTGCGGAGTCCTTCAATTTTTTTCCGATTTCTTGTGCCATGTCAGTTATGCGCTCCGTGACGATTCTTCCAGACAAACTGACACTTTGGAACAATTTAACTTTGTCTGGTGCAACTCTGCCGTGGCAAGGGGACACTTTTACAAATTCTCCTTCCGAATGGGCCTTTGCATAACATAACATTTTCGCCATCCAAACGAGGTTTCCTAAAGGTGGCTTGTTGCGCACCCAAACCCTGCTGAAGAGCAATGACTTTATCCACACCAAGTTGTCCTCGCAACTCATTCAGTTTAGCTGTAATGTCGAGCTGTAATTATGTTCCAAATGTGCCTTTTTCATTGCTGCAAGTGCATCCCCACAAACTAGGAATACAGGTTTGACTTTCACTTCGACAAAAAAATATGAATTTGTCCATTTGTCTTGGGAAACGCCAGACACCAAATCTACTTTTCTTTTCTTTACTGAAGCCATTTTTTTCTGATGTACAGTTGCTCAATGATGACGAGCTGTCTGGTAGTGCCAAGGCTTTGGAGGAGGTGGGTGTGGGGAATTTTTAAACTTTACGTTTGTGCAAAAACGACGTTGAGGGCTTTTCATTGTCCCTTCAATTGATGCTGCATCTAGAAATTAAGGTTTACGTGAGGACAACAGGCCCTCTGTAGGTTTCACGTGAGGACAACAGGCCCTCTGTAGGTTTCACATGAGGACAACAGGCCCTCCGGCAGGTTTCACGTGAGGACAACAGGCCCTCCGTAGAAGACACCTCCATTGTGACCTATTTTTTCCCTTCCCTAAGAAGTTAATGATCATAACCAGATCATATCCCCCATCGCCTTTGATATCCCAACCCTGATCCCTCTCTCCTCTTTTCCCTGGGAGTGGGTCTCCAGGGTCGCTGTTGTCACCACCCCTGTGTCACAAAGAGACGTGTGCTTACCTCTCTCCCCCCACCCATCCTTCTATCTTCTTCCTGCCATGGCCCCATTCCTCTTTCTTACCTCTCTCCCTCATCCATCCTTCTCTCTTCTTCTCTTCTCTTCTCTTCCCTCAGATCACTCTGGGTATTCATTCCTTGGAGGAATAGTCTCTGCTCCTTACTGTCCTTTGGTTTCTGAGATTCTGGAAGGTGTGTCAGCCAGCCTCCACCTCCCCATCTCTGTTCCTCCTTTCCCCCCTGCCTGCTAGTGTGTCTACAGGGGGGACTTCCGTAGTGGCAGTAGCATCCACAGCATCCTTAGCAGCAAGGCACACAACAACAGAGACGCACCTCTTACGGAGCATCAAGAGGGTGTTGACAGAATAAGGGCGTCGGTGAGATGATGATCTGAGACATGCACACACACATGCACACACGCACTCATGAACGCACGCACACACACACAATCATGCACATACGCACACTCATGCACGCACGCATATACACACCCACACGCCACATGACCCTCCCCCATCCCCATCCCCACCCCACACACACATACACGTCTGACTGAGGTGGCGGTGACTTCTAATCTAGTCCTCCTGAGAGGTATGGCTCCTCCCCTCTTCTAATCTCGTCCTCTTGAGAGGTATGGCTCCTCCCCTCTTCTAATCTCGTCCTCTTGAGCGGTATGGCTCCTCCCCTCTTCTAATCTAATCCTCTTGAGAGGTGTGGCTCCTCCACTCTTCTAATCTAGTCCTCCTGAGAGGCATGGCTCCTCACCTTTTCCATTTCCCTGACGACGCCTCGACAACGCCTCCACAACACCGCAAGAGCGCCTCGCCACCCGTTTCCTCCCAGCAATTTACATTTCAAAACCTCTGACGGTCCATCAAAGACGGTAAATAACGAGGCCCCCTCTTCCACCAGCCAAGGCTCAAGCGGTGCAGAGAGACACCAGTTGTGATGTACTACTTTAGATCAGGGCCCATAGGGTTGAGATCAAACGTAGCGCACTGTGTAGGTAATAGGGTGCCATTTGGCACACAGGTACTGATACTGAGATGCAGATTGTGCAGCACAGGTTCATTGATTAAGGGGTGTGTGGTGCAGTGTTAATTTATTTAGATTTAGCCTTTGTCAATTTGACTAAAATATCATTAAGTCTTCCTCATATTTTTGTCATTTGAATAATGATTTAGTCTTTTATCGTCAAAATGACAAAAACAGTGGGCCATTTTAGTCAACTAGTAACATTTTAGTCGCATCACATTTGTATTGCCTCATCAACCTAGAGTAAACAAAAATCACTGACTTGTTCTACCAACATGTTTTTCTGAATAACATCCCATCACATGATTCTCTTCCCAACGGCCAAATTGGAAGAAGAACACATCACTCTGCAGCAGATTAAACATTCCAATCCTTCACAGGGGTCCAGACTAACATTCTCCTTCACAGGGGTCCAGACTAACATTCTCCTTCACAGGGGTCCAGACTAACATTCCATTCCTTCACAGGGGTGCAGACTAACATTCTCTTTCACAGCGGTTGAGACTAACATTCTCCTTCACAGGGGTCCAGACTAACATTCTCCTTCACAGGGGTCCAGACTAACATTCTCCTTTACGGGGGTCCAGACTAACAATCTCATTCACAGGGGTCCAGACTAACATCCTCCTTCACAGGGGTCCAGACTAACATTCTCCTTTACAGGGGCCCAGACTAACATTCTTCTTCACAGTGGTTCAGACTAACATTCTCCTTCACGGGGGTGCAGACTAACATTCTCCTTCACAGGGGTCCAGACTAACAATCTCCTTCACAGGGGTCCAGAATAACATTCTCCTTCACAGGGGTCCAGACTAACATTCTCCTTCACAGGGGTCCGGGCTAACATTCTTCTTCACAGTGGTTCAGACTAACAATCTCCTTCACGGGGGTGCAGACTAACATTCTCCTTCACAGGGGTCCAGACTAACAATCTCCTTCACAGGGGTCCAGAATAACATTCTGCTTCACATGGGTCCAGACTAACATCCTCTTTCACAGGGGTCCAGACTAACATTCTCCTTCACAGGGGCCCAGACTAACATTCTCCTTCACAGGGGTCTGGGCTAACATACTCCTTCACAGGGGTCCAGACTAACATTCTCCTTCACAGGGGTCCGGGCTAACATTCTGCTTCACAGGGGTCCAGACTAACATTCTCCTTCACATGGGTCCAGACTAACATCCTCCTTCACAGGGGTCCAGACTAACATTCTCCTTCACATGGGTCCAGACTGACATCCTCCTTCACAGGGGTCCAGACTAACATTCTCCTTCACAGGGGTCCAGACTAACAATCTCCTTCACAGTGGTCCAGACTAACATTCTCCTTCACAGGGACCCAGACTAACACTCTACCCAGTGCCACCAACTTTTTCAGTTGATAGTGGTACTGGTGTTGGTAGTGTTAGTAGTACCCTTATCCGGTTTCCTTGGACATTACCAAGTATCTGTCTGACTTGAACGTCCTGTGTGAATTAAATGTATTCTCTCTCTTCCTCTCTCTCTCTCTCTCTCTCTCTCTATATATATATATATATATATATATATATATATATATATATATATATATATATATATATATGTTATATATATGTTATATTATATAATCTATAATGTATATTCTCTACCCGACACAGCCAGAAGAGGACTGGCCACCCCTCATAGCCTGGTTTGTCTCTAGGAGTTTGTCCTAGCCACCGTGCTTCTACACCTGGTTTTAGGCTGGGTTTCTGTACAGCACTTTAAGATATCAGCTGATGTAAGTAGGGCTTTATAAATACATTTTACTTGATTTTAGTGGTAGTGGTTGTGGTCGTAGTAGTAGTGGTAATAGTGATAGTGGTGGTAGTAGTGGAAGTGGTGGTAGTGGTAGTGGTGGTAGTCCTGGTAGTGTAATAGTGGTAATAGTGATAGTGGTGGTAGTAGTGGAAGTGGTGGTAGTAGTAGTAGTGATAGTGGTGGTAGTGTTAGTGGTGGTGGTAGTAGTGATAGTAGTAGTGGTGGTGGTGGTAGTGGTGATAGTGGTAGTCGTAGTTGTAATAGTAGTGGTAGTAGTGGTGGTGGTAGTGGTGATAGTGGTAGTTGTCGTTGTAATGGTAGTGGTGAGTCCTCCACATTGTTGTTCAGATCATTTTTTTTCAATGTACACTAAGTAGTATCTGTGTGCACTCAGAACCAGATTCATAGGCTGACTGTTGGCTTAAATCCTAAATTGACATGCCTTTGATAAACTTGATGAATATAATTTGTGCCTCAATGCAGACGCTTGGCATTATACTGTCCTTTCTACTCCTTCTGTTTGATGCCAGGACTCTGTGTTCCCATATTCACACAATGCCCCCGATCTCTCCTCTCTCGTCTCAGCTCCGAGCTCAATATCTGCATCCTGCTATCCTTTCCTGCCTCTGCTGAGTACTGTAGTCAGACACACAAAGGAGAAATAATCTTCCTAAGCTTCTCTTCCTTGGCGTTGCGTCCGTATGAGCGGGCTAAATCTCCCGAGGTAGATGCATTAGAATACAATAAATACGCTTCTTAATTTTGTATGGAATGTAAAAGGTAAGGTCTGTGGAATACACCAGAATACCAGACTCTTAGCATATCACCGGAGTTGTTTGGGAAGTGAGATACAACAATAGAACACTACTGCTTTGGAGATGCACATGGAAAAACATCACTGCTGCTTCTGATTTGATACTTGATGCACCATGAAAACGTAGCATCGCCATTCCCCAGCCAGCAGTTACCAGCCAGCAGCATCCAGCCAGCAGTTACCAGCCAGCAGCATCCAGCCAGCAGCATCCAGCCAGCAGCATCCAGCCAGCAGCATCCAGCCAGCAGCATCCAGCCAGCATCTCCCAGACAGCAGCATCAGTCCAGCAGCTCCCAGCTAGCAGCACCCAGCCAGCAGCATCCAGCCAGCAGCATCCAGCCATAGCATCCAACCAGCATCTCCCAGACATCAGCATCCAGCCAGCATCTCCCAGCCAGCAGCATCCGGCCAGCAGCTCCCATTCAATAGTTCCCAGCCAACATCATCCATCCAACATCTACCAGCCAGCAGATCAAAGCCAGCTGCATCTAGCCATCTTCTCCCAGCCAGCAGCATCTATCCAGCAGCATCCAGCCAGCAGCTCCTAGCCAGAAGCATCTAGCCAGCAGCTCCTAGTCAGCAGCATCCAGTCAGCAGCTCCTAGCCAGCAGCATCCAGCCAGCAGCTCCTAGCCAGCAGCATCCAGCCAGCAGCTCCTAGCCAGCAGCATCCAGCCAGCAGCTCCTAGCCAGCAGCATCCAGCCATCACCATAATTTCCTCGACATTCACTACATCTGCTGTACTAAGTGACAGTAAGTTAGGTGACATTGGCACAAAGCTTCTCAATGCAACCCCAGTGGACGAGTGTTCTCTAAGAGGGGGCTCTGAGCGACCCAGCCACACCCCCCCCCCCACACACACACACACACACACCCACCCACTCACACACACACACACCACACACACACACACACACACACACACACACACACACACACACACACACACACACACACAAACACACACACACACACCCACCCACACCCACCCACCCCCACACACCCACCCCCACAAACACACACACACACACACACACACACACCGAGGGACCAGAGCCACTGCTTTCTCACATCTGGAGCATCGCCAAGGATCCTTTCTCTCTTCACATGATTAATTACGGTTTGATCACTTAAATCTAAATCTGATTCATTTTGGCCACACATTTTGACTCCCAAATGGCGCCCTATTAGCTATGTAGTGCTTTACGTTTGACCAGGGCCATTAGGGCTCCCATAGAGCTCCCATAGAGATTCCATAGGGCTCCCATAGGGCTCCCATCGGGCTTCCATAGAGCTCCCATAGGGCTCCCATAGGGATCCCATAGGGCTCCCATCGGGCTTCCATAGGGCTCCCATAGGGATCCTATAGGGCTCCCATAGGGCTCCCATCGGGCTTCCATAGAGCTCCCATAGGGATCCCATAGGGCTCCCATAGGGCTTCCATAGAGCTCCCATAGGGCTTCCATAGAGCTCCCATAGGGCTTCCATAGAGCTCCCATCGGGCTTCCATAGAGGCAGTGTCCCTGTGACAACAATTTTGGCCCACCTAAATGTAGAGTATGAAATCATTTTTACATAACACATTTTTCTTATCGTTCTTTTTTTACATCCGTTATTAGACAGTGGCAACGATGATGATTATGAACAAGGTCTTTTGCCTGCTAATGCCTGCAATGCAGTGAAGAAAACGATGACAACAATAACGTCTAATGTAACTGGCCCCTCTAACAGAACAACTGGCCCCAACTGGCCCCAGTTGAAATGGTTTAGAAACCGCCAGTGCCCATAGGGCGTCCATAGAGCTCCCATAGAGCTCCCATGGGACACCCATAGAGTTCTCATAGGGCTCTGGTCAAAAGTAGTTCAATATAAAGTGAATAGGGTTCACACTTGGGACGTACCCATCCTCTTCTGTGCCTCTGTCTAATGTACACGTTGTTAGTCACAACAAGGATATTTATTATCTCTTAATACCATAGTTCCCTGATCCTACCACCATAGTAGCATAGTTCCCTGGTCCAACCACCATAGTTCCCTGATCCTACCACCATCATACCACAGTTCCCTGATCCTACCACCATAGTTCCCTGATCCTACCACCATAGTTCCCTGATCCTACCACCATCATAACATATACCATAGTTCCCTGGTCCTACTACCATAGTTCCCTGGTCCTACCACCATAGTTCCCTGATCCTACCACCATCATACCATAGTTCCCTGGTCCTACCACCATAGTTCCCTGATCACCATCATACCATAGTTCCCTGGTCCTACCACCATAGTTCCATGGTCCTAACACCATAGTTTCCTGGTTCTACCACCGTAGTTCCCTGATCCTACCACCATAGTTCCCTGATCCTACCACCATAGTATCATGGTTCCCTGGTCCTACCACCATAGTTCCCTGATCCTACCACCAGAGTACCATAGTTCCCTGGTCCTACCACCATA